>NC_030432.2:23723394-23765894 GCF_001660625.3 Ictalurus punctatus
GTCCATGATTGGGGTTGAGAGGGGGTCCTTCATGATGCCTCTCATCCTCCACATGCAGCGTTTGTTGTGGATTTCTGTAGTTGTTGAGAGCTGGACACTGACGATATGTGGAGTAGCCTTCTACTCGGTTGCCAAACCACACTGAGATGCAGGTTGTCAGAATGCTCTCAATGGTACAGCGATAAAAGTTCACCAGTATCTTTGGAGATAGGTGAGCCTTCCTCAGTCTCCTCAGAAAAGAAAGGCGCTGTTGTGCCTTCTTGACCACGCCAGTGGAGTTAATTCTCAAAGTCAGATCATCGGACGTGTGTTCTCCCAAGAACCTGAAGCTAGTCTTGCGTTCCAACTCTTCTTCATTTATGTGAATATGGAATTTATGTCTGCATGGCTCTTCTTGGTCCATTGGAAGTCCACAATAAGTTCCTTGGTGATTTAGGTACCGAGGGCCAGATTGTTATTGGCACACCACACCGCCAGGTGCTGGACCTCGTCCTTGTAGCCCATGAGGGCCAGCAGGCTCGGTGTGTGTTCAAGCTGATCAGGGTGGAGCACACACTGCTGGTGGAGAAGGAAAGCGGGACATCGATTGGTGACGCTATGCCTTTGAATTCCGTGCCACGTGCGACAAAGTTCAGCATTTTTTGAAGTTGTACCCGACCTGATCAGTCTGCTCATATGCTTATCGGTTTATTAATGCTGACATTTACGCTACACTCTGTTTGTTTGTTTGTTATTTATTTGTTGCACTCTTCATAGGTTTATCTAATCACTGCTTGTAGACGAATAATTTGTAAATTGCCTTCATGTCAAATACTTTGGAATTTTTTTGGTATGAGGATTTTGGGCTTGATGAAAATGCTACGAAAATTACACAAAAGTTAAAAAAAAAAAAAAAAAAATTAAAGATGGTTCTATTAAATAAAACCGTGCTCAAAATGTTACTCTTTTTCCTCACAATGCCACAATTCCCCATGCTGTCACAAGTCATTCACCCACTTTCAGTAAGCAGCTTATCCTGGTCAGGGTCACAGTGCATCTGGAGTCCATCCTGGGAACACTGAGTGTGAGATAAGAACACAACCTAGATGAGACTCCAGTCCATCACAGGGCATCATGGACACACAATCACACCTGGGGCAATGTAGCGCACCCAATCCACTGGCAGGTTTTTGGAAGGAAACCGGTGAACCCTGATGAAATAGAGGGAAGACAGTAACCCGAGCTAATCATAAATGGTGCACTTATATAGCGCTTTGTCTCATTCACCCATTCACACACTCACACACCAGCGGTAGCAGAGCTGCCACGCGAGGCGCTAACTTGCCATCGGGAGCAACTCGGGGTTCAGTGTCTCGCCCGAGGACACGTCGGTACGTGGAGTCACGTGGGCCGGGAATCGAACCTCCAACAATACGATTAGTGGACGACCCGCTCTACCACCTGATCCACAGCCACTTAGGAATGAACCCCGAACCCTGGAGCTGTGATGCTATCTGCTGTGCCACAAAGCCTCCAAGTGTTCAGTTAGTTTTTGTTTTTTTTTAATTTATTTAACCTATATATATATTAATGTTTTAATTGTGTAAGAATTTGTACAAATATCTGGCTAGTTTTTTAATTACGCGAGTGCTTCACGTCTGGTCGGAGGTACGTGTACAAGCCAGTGTGAAAACGATACGACTGATCACGGTGAAAAACTATTTTGATTTGTCACTTGGAAATCCACGACAATTCACATACAGTAACTCGATCCATAAAAAAAAAAAGAAGTCGAGAAGATTAATGTTAGGGGATGGAGTTAGTATTTGTACCTTTTCTTATGACCGTAATTATAGGAAATCCTCCCTGTGTTAATTCCTCTCCTTCTCAACGTCTGCCGGCAAATTCTTGGAGTTCAAACGTTTGACATTCTCCTCGTTATATTTCCGCCTCCGAGCTCTCACCTCTGGCATGCTTAAATTCAGACTCTGATAACCCAAGCCTCCTACAATCGGAATTGTTTTGACATCTTTTGGCCGTAAGGTCTTCCTCGGGTCTGAAGAGCGGCTCCGCTGAAGTCTGCTTCGCTGGAGTAATGAACTCAAACAGCACAAATGAGATCAGAGGCATGTGGGGAGTGTATCGTAACTAAAGAGAGATTTGGAGGCAGAAAATAGAGCTGATAAGCTCAGCGATTGTCGCAGTGGCGAGAAATAATGACAGCTGGAGGGGAAATCGCGAGGGGAAATCACGAGGAGCTTCTTTTCAGAGACAGTCATGCGCAGGAGAGGCTACAACACTCTGACCTTTGCAGTTATTAGAGATGGGGAGTATTGTAGTAATTATAATCCTATTTGCATACACAGTGAGGTCATTGTGTTCGATTGTCTAATATGTGACCGTACCGAGTGGTAAATAGAGTATATGTGGACTTTCTGCTCAAAATGAATATAATGCTGTCAGAGAAAGTAGAGCGGAAAGAACAACAACAACAACAACAACAACATATTATCAGCAGTAACCTGAGTTACAAACATTTACATGAATTTCAGAATGTCTTAGTATGTGGTATTTCTCCCTTTCGCTTTAATGAAGGCTCGGTTGAGCTGGCATGGACGGCAGCACTTTGTAAAACATGATGATTCATGTCGTTTCAAATCCAGTGCAATTCGAACATATATGAGCATGTGATTCATTAGAAGAGATTAGAAGAGATTAAACCTGCAGATTGAAAATAAATAAATAATACCCCGATAGACAGATTCAAATCTAATGCTAATATTGTAAATGTTGTATGCTAAAATTCCCAAATTAATGCTGATCTAAAGAAATCTCCGATGAAAGCGTTCAGTCTTTGCGATCTTAGATAAGTGCTTCCTGGTCAGAGTCATGTCGTGGAGATTAGACAAACACCAGTCGACTGGTCCTCTCAGATGAAGGAGTTTATTACAGAAGAAGAAGAAGAAGAAGAAGAATGAGAGCGCTCGTCTCTCACATGCACTATATACGATCGTTTCCCTCACAGTCACGGTGGATCCGGAGCTTATCCTGGGAGTTGCCGATCAACATACTACCATGTTTTTGGGAGGTAGGTGGAAACTCGAGAACGCAAAGAAAACCCACGTGTCTCAGGATTGAGCCTCGAGACGGCTACACTACCCACTGCACCACAGTGCCAGCTCAATCAAAATTAATCCCAAGTCAACATTTCTCAATTCGCTATGATAACTCTTTACTTTTTTTTTTAAAATTTATTTAAAATGACCCCAGCGCATGAATTTAAACAAAACTGTAATCTAAGCGTGTTTACTGTACTGTGCAAAAGTCTTGAGCACATTTAAAGATATGCTGTAAAGCAAAGATGCCTTCTAAATGAATATAATTGCAGTTTGAAGAAATCTAATATAAAGAGCTGTAAATATTAATAAACTAAACAAAAAATTGGTGAGACAATCCTTTGTTTTGTTTTTTGTTTTTACACTTATGCACAGTTTTATGAGGCTATTTCCTGGTAAGATTTATTAAACATCTTGGAGAATCTGCCACAGTTCTTCGAGAGACTCTGACCGTCACACTCGCTTCTGGTTTGTGAGTAAAACCTGGCAATCTTATTCTTATTATTATTATTTTTTTTTGCTTGTTTTTGTCTGAAATTAGGTCTGTTATATAATATGTATGGAAATCAAAGGTAGTCGGTTTGCTTAGTCTAAATCAATCACATTACTCATTATATACCAGGTATTTTCAGAAGAACATCGTATAAGTCAGAATATGAATTGTGAAGAATTTGAGTGACGTAATCACCGTCATGATCATCAGCACGATCATCATCGTCGGTGAAAAGACAAATGGCATCCTAAATATGGAATCACCCGCACGCTGTATTTCACGAATATAATATAATATAACATATACGCTTATCGGTCCATCTGTGGAAACAGGCACCAACCCCAACCCCACCCCACCCCCCACCCCCCCCAAAAAAAAAAAAAAAAAAAGTTCTCTGCTAGACTGTTTGCAACTGTTCGGTTCTAGGAAATCTTTCTAGGAAGCGCTAAGGACGTCCAACCATCCAAAGGACGCTCAAAAAAAAAAAAAGGTTAAATGTTTTTATAATTCTACTTTGTGTGACTTCGGTTACTAAGTGATTTGTTTTCTACACAGGATGTAGGTTAAGTAGACTTTTATTAAAATAAGACAAACTAAAATAAGAAAGTGTTGTTTTCTAATCTTAAATCTAGAACGTTGCCCTTAATTCGAAAAGAAAAGAACAAACCTGGACAGAACAGCAGTTCAAGTGCCGTCATTTCAACCTTATACGATGGGTACGGTACACGGTGAAACGACACGACGTTCGTCCAGGACCACGGTGCTACGTAAAACGACGCACTGACCACACGAGACACAGGACTAGATAACATCTACGCGTTTCTACATAAAGTACACGTGCAAGCGTGTGCTAACGACACAGGAGAGTACAATAACTACTAAAACAGGACAATAGGTACAGTAAGTAACAGGAAGTGCAAAAGAGTAACAATGTAATTTAAAAAACAGTATAAATGTAAACATAACACGGCATGACTTAGTATTCAGCAGATTAGCGGACACCAAATATGGACATAAAAAGTGTATAATAATAATAATAATAATAATAATAATAATAATAATAATAATAATAACAGTTCAGGGAATGTAGGTGGTATTTAAAATAAAAAATGAAGGATGGCAGATGGAACATGGCAGGTAATGCTTAGTGTGTTATTGTTTTGTATTGTTTGGCTTGTTATAAATTATGTACTGTGCAGCGGAATGTCCTGCTTCACACTTTAATTGATGGACCTCTGTGTTGAAACTGATGAAGGGTAATAAGTCACACCATTTCCCCCATTACTGTAGTATTAAGGCTCAACAAGAAAAATGGACCTCATATTTATTCTCAGCATGCCACAAGTAAAAAGGTTTGTTTCTACACCGTTCCTCAGGCTGCTGTCTGTTCTGATGATCCATTACTTACAGCTGAAAATGGAGGGGAACGAAGGGAAAAACTGATTACCACTTGCGGCAGTATGAGAGCTATAGTTATATGGTCCCGTAAAGTAGAAACAGATTTGAGACCAGGTTTTGTTTTTTTTACAGAACATCTGGACTACCTTTCAGAAACATTTGCTTGGTTAGGAAATAAGCAGAATGCCTGGTGTGTCCGAATCCTGGTTGTAGCTGGATGATGGTAATTTCAGGAAGATTTCATTGCATTGTGCTCGTCTGAAGCTGCAGGTGTTTTCCCACAGTTTTACCCTCTCATCAAGCACGGCTTATACGAGCGTCTCACGGTAATCCGCGACCGAGCGTCTGTGGCATGAAATAATCGTTATTTTTTAAGTTTCCCAGGTTGACAGTGAGCGCAAAGGCATCAACATGTTGCAGAAACGATAATGCTTTGTAATCCTTGCTGTAGAGATTAAGCTGGAGAGCCGTGACGACGAGGGAAACGTAGATATAAAGATGTAACGATAAATCAGGAGAGTGCACAAGAGGGTCGTGATTTACCCACCGCTAATCCAGTCCTAATCTACTCACACCGAGTCCAACCAAAGTGCTGACAGCGCAGAACTCCTCATGATCGATGGAACATCGCTGCATGCTAAAAAGCCTTAGGGTCGGGAATATTTTTGACTGTTGAACAAAAATAAACCTGTTTTTATGTTTATAACAGTTATATCACGACTGTACCGTGAGGCTGAAATCAGTTTTCACATGCGTAGTGTGAATCTACTTACTATATATGGAATTCTCGAATCTGATTGGTCAGAAGGTGATTCTAGAACAGCTCTGAACAACTCTGACAACAGTTCATATGCAACGTTTATATCAATGCGCTTGTTTCAGAGGGGTCATGGCATGTTTTTACTGATTGATTTATTTTATTATCTTCCCCGATGTGTAATTATAATTATAATTACACCGTCTCTGACCCTCTGACTGAATCGATCAGTTTTTGCGTCCTTTACCTTGAAGACTTCAATGTAACCACGCTCTGCATCCTTGCCTGTGAATCAATTATCAACACCGTCCCTGCCATAACGCGTGCGGAACTGTTTTCGGCGACTGAGCGGCAGTGGGCGGGGCCAACGATGATGTGAAAGTAGATGTCGATGTCTTGCTGTAGAGGCAGTCCTGTGCGCATGTGACGTCACAAATCACGCCACAATAAACGCTGTTTCTGTACTGAGGAGGACGTCTCAAGCTATAAAACGTGCAGGACGTGTTAATGATACGATGACCTCCCTCTTATACGTCAAGGAAAATTTGATTTCTCATGACATGACCTCTTTAATCGGTCATCGTTTCTATAGCAACTAGTCGTTCACGTGAACGCATTAAATGGCGCATTAGAACGTGTCGTTACTGTACCTGACAATGAAAAAAAATGATATCTGTCGACGTGGTGAAGTTTTCTCTAAGGAGACCTTTCATAACAATCAGAGGGAAAGCCTGGACTTTAGGTTTTCCACCACAGGAAAGTCTTTGGAACATAGCACGTTGTGTTTTTTAGTTTCTGGGTAACATGCTACACTTTTCTGATCTCATTAACTTCAAGAGAACGTGAGGGAACAACTGTTTATAGCTGCTATAATGTAAGAGAAGAGATTAAAAAAAAATATGATGTGCTATTCTTTAATATATATATATTTATTTTAAAGTAATCGTTGGTAAATAAGAATTAAAAAACACTAAAAAACAAACAGAAATAACGTGCTGTCAAATCTGGGATGGTAACAGTAACTTTGCATCTGAACACATTCCATTACCCTGTCATTGATCATGTTCCTAGTGATCATGTCTAATAGGAAGCCCTCTTTGTTAAGGCTTTCCTCAAAGTTACGCCCCCCCACCCCCCACCCACAACACTCCAATTATCCTAATGGTGTGCCATTTGTCTTTCCCAGTATCTAAGTTTTGCTTACTCTCAGTGCCATTTCTGTGTCATAGTTTAGTATGGTACGCAAAAATACATTGTGAGAAATACCGAAAATCTAAGAATGTTTGAATTACGAGCAGTATCTCAGACTTTCAGGACATTAAAAAATTACATATCAGATCACTGTCACACTTCATTACATGTGACGGCAGGCATTATATGCATTTTATCACACATAAAGCACAGTGCTCGCATAGCAAATATATAAATAGGATTTCCCCATAATAAACAGGCTTAGATCTAACAAAGAGTGCATGATTTATTCATGAAATCACTTTTTGCATGGCTTACCAGTCAATAAAAACCCATCACACATGCAGAGCGCTGTGTAGACTCCAGAAATATATGAGCAAAGGTATTGGAATGTCTTATACTGTGAATACAGTACACCATGGTGAACTGCAGAGACTATTGATGATGACAATGCATAATGCTCAGTCAGATGATAATTGCATGAAGCAAATCAAAGTTTCAAACAGGTGAAGGGATATTTTCGGTAACCTTGAGCTATCACTCACTCACTCACTCACTCAGACTTTTCTGATCATTTCTGAAAAATAGATATGCTGTGAGATACAAAGCCGATTATACACTCACCAATTATTGATATGTGCTGTTAGGAATTCATAACAGTACGCGTGCGGTGACTTCTGAGCAGAATAACAGCTTAAATATTTGATTGCCCTCGGAGAGTTTGAAGATCTACCACTAGAGGGAGCTGGAGCAATGAGCAGTGAGTCAATATTGTTTTTAAAATAAATGCTAAATAAATAAATCAAAAAATTCTGTGTGTGTGTGTGTGTGTGTGTGTGTGTGTGTGTGTGTGTGTGTGTGTGTATATATATATATATATATATATATATATATATATATGTATATTTTTATATAAAATATATGTTAAACAAAAAAAATAAATAATAATAAATATATCATATTTATAATAAATTTTATACACACACACATATATAAACAAACAAATAAATAGCAATACCTAAAGTATATATTATAATAAGTAATATACATGTAATACTAAGAAAAAATAAGGAATAAGAATAATAAATAAACACGTATATATATATATATATATATATATATATATATATATATATATATATATATATATATATATATATATATATATATATATATATATAACGTATATATATACCAAATAAATAACAACATAAAATAGAGTTATTTAATACATACATAAATTAGATTAACCATGTTTATGAAATATGAATATTTCTAATAGATTTAATATTTTTATTCTGATCAGGAATGTATTTTTGTTTAACTTAACTGTTAACATAATTTATTAATTTTATTTTTGTAAAAACTTTATAACAGTTACATGGGTTACCTTATTATTATTATTATTATTATTATTATTATTATTATTATTATTAGTAGTAGTAGTAGTAGTAGTAGTAGTAGGCTAGTAGTAACATTATTGGTAGTGTTGTTGTTGTTGTTATTGTTGTTGTTGTTGTTGTTGTTGTTGTTGTTGTAAAAATAAGTAACACGAATTTAAATGAAACAGTTCATTAACATTATTAATAAAACGTGTTGTTTTTTTCCGGCTTTCCCCCTGGAAAAACTTCACATTCCTTCAGAGCTCGGCTCTGTGTTTGTGTCCCGCCCTCTCAATCTCACCGACGGTCCTCGCGTCCAATCACAAGTCAGCTAGCGCATTCCGCCGTAAAGTCAGCCAATAGGATGAGAGGAAGGCGTGGCTCGGTCACTCCACTTCTCTCGGCGTGAAGTTTATCCGGGAGTGCAGGCGGCGCTGGGTGAGAATGGTGCGCTTTAACGCGGATGCGTGGGAGCGCTCTTTCCATCACCACGCCGATTTACTTTAACTTTTTATTTAATTTAATTTTATTTTTTTTATTTTTTTTTACCTCCCCCTTGTGCGCGCGCGTGCGTGCGTGCGTGCGTGGATTTTTTCTTGTGGATTTTCTGTATATATATTTATATAGATATCTCTCTATATATCCATCAGCCACTGTGTCTCGGACTGCACAATGGCTCAGAGCATACCCAAGACCACTGTATGGCTTTTTATTATTTCTGCATCACTACTGACTTTTCCTGGGGTTTCCTGCGCGCGCGTTTTTGACAGCCTGGGACTGACCTACGGCCACAGGTCCGAGCTCTCAGAAGACGCCATACTGGTGGCCAACAACGGAATCCGGGTTCCCTTCGGCAGATCCGTGTTCATCGACCCGATTAATGATCTAGTGCTGCAGGTCCGACCCGGAGACAAGTGCACCATCACAGTCCTGGACAACGACCCTTTGTCACAGAAACCGGGTCAGCTGAGCCCTAAAAAGTTCCCATGCGAGTTTGGACCCAGTGATGTGAAATACTCACACTTCGGATCTCGGAGTCCAGCTAAAGACCGAGTCAGACTCCAGTTAAGGTATGACACACAGACCGACACTGTGATCATCCCATTCATGATGGAGGTTGAAGTGATCTTCACTCAGCTCGAGATCCTCATCAAAAACATGCCTCTGACTGTTGAAAAGCTTCTAGGAACGAGTAACGTGATCGATAACAAGATCCTAGAGTTCACTTATGATAGAAACATGTACCAGTGTAAAGTGACTTCTCTTGCCGGAACAGGTGTTTTGCCCAGGTATGGAAAGCTTGTCGATGAAGGTAAATTAGGGAAAATGTTTGACTGTGATGAATTTCTCAGACTGAACATTCGCTATCGACATACCTTCACTCAGCGCTCTCCGAACAGAGATTACATCCCTATGTATGTAGAGCTACAAGACAAGGAGAGCAATGTCATCAAACAGGAGTTTTTCCAAATGATGGTGCGCATTAAAGAAGGAGAGGAAAACACGCCACCTAAACCTAGTTTCATCTCCATGATGATGATGGAAGTTGACCAGTTCGTGATGAGCGCCATAACCCCTGACATGCTCGCCGCTGAGGATGTTGAATCTCCACCTGACGACTTGATCTTTAACATTACCTCTCCCCTGTCGTTCGAGGAAGGCTATATTGTCAGTACAGATGATAGGAATTTGCCCATTACATCCTTCTATCAGGGAGACCTGACAGATCTTAAAATAGCGTACAGGCCTCCGTCCGAGGACTCGGATGCCGAGAGAATTTTCCAAATCGAGTTTGTGGTTGTAGATACAGAGGGCGCCGTCTCAGATCCCTTTGCTTTTATGATCGTCGTTAAGCCCATGAACACTCTGGCTCCTGTTGTGACTCGAAACACAGGGCAGCTTCTCTATGAGGGTCAGACTAGGTCACTGTCTAGTTCACAAAACCTGCAGATTAGCGATGAGGACAATTTACACGACGTCAGAGTGACAGTGATTGACGGATTAAGGCACGGTGAGCTGACTGTGATTGGCTCCAGGAGTAAATTCTTCACGGTGGCAGATCTGGATCACGGATCTGTCGTATACCAGCACGACGGCAGCGATACCTATAGTGACAATATAATTTTCCGGATGACAGATGGCAAACACGAAGTGGAATTTCTTTTCCCTATAACCGTAGTGCCGACTGACGACGAGCCACCGATTATCAATGCCAACACTGGTTTGTTGATGTTCAAAAACCAGATGATGCCCATTTCACCTTTAATGCTCAGCGCAGCTGATATCGACTCTGAGGATTCAACTATTAAATTTATTCTGGAGGCGCCGTTCTCAAGTATAGGAGAAGTGCTGCTTCGTCAATCGGACGCTCCGGAAGACCCATCCACGTGGAGGTTCAATTCTGAAGATGAGATGTATGAGAAAGTAGTGACAGAGTGGCTCCAGCAAGACATTACTGACGGAAAGCTGTTTTACAGACACATTGGACCGCATAACACTAAAACCATTATGGATCAGTTCGTTTTCCGAGTTCAGGACGACAACGATCCGCCAAACCGGTCAGGACAGAACGCCTTCATTATCAGAATTCTCCCCATCGATGACATCCCGCCTGAGCTTCACCCCGACACTACCCTGCAGCTGACTGTACATGAATACCAGCTCACTTTCTTCCGCAAGAAATTCCTACGTTACACCGATTTAGACTCCGAGGACAGGGATCTGAAATATACCATCACTCAGCCTCCGAGAGACACGGATGAGAACAGCCCTGTTATTCTGGGAGCCATTGTTCTGGCAGAAAGCCCAAGCACAGAGGTTACAGAGTTCACTCAAGCACAGATAAATCACCATAAAATAGCATACAAGCCGCCAGATCTGGAGCTGGGTATAACTCCACATGTAGTGCAGTTCCATTACACGGTTGAGGACACAGCAGGAAACAGTGTCGATGGAGCGTTCACTATTTTCCTGCAGCCTGTTGACAACAAACCACCCCAGATTACCAACACAGGGTTCAGCGTGTTAGAGCGAGGCATACATGTAATCACACGCACGGAGCTTGACACCACAGACCCAGACACGGACAACACAAAGATCTCCTTTACGCTCACTCAACCTCCTCTACGTGGCCAGATACAGTACGCATTCACTGACCTGACCAAAGGGGACTCGTTCAATCTGGATGATATTTCTCAAGGCAGGATCTCTTACTCTCACAACGGAGACGAGTCAACCAATGATTCCTTTCAACTTGACGTGAGCGACGGAGTCCATGTTGTCACTATTACCGTCAAGATAAACGTGAAGCTCATCGATGATGAAACTCCAACCATAAGCCTTCCAGAAGGTACCATCGGCTCCTATATCGACGTCTTGGAGAACGGAGCTACTGAAATCACAGCTAATGTCATTCAGGGACGAGATGAAGACACCGATGACCTAAGATTGACCTTTATAGTAGAGGATCCACCAGTCGTTGGTGAAATACTGGTCAACGGCGTACCAGCCAAGAGATTTACCCAAGCCGACATCATCAATGGATTAGTCGTGTATGCACACACGAGCGGAGAGATCGGCCTTACTACGAAAGAGGACTTCTTTAATTTGACCCTGACAGATATGTCTGACGAGTGGACCGTGGGTGGTAATAAAATCAAGGGCGTTCGAGTACACGTAACTATCCTGCCAATAGATAGCCAGGCTCCTCAGGTGTTTGTCGGCCACCGGTTCAGTGTTGTTGAAGGTGAGAAAAATGTCATTCAAATAGCGCACATAAGCGCTTCCGATATTGACACTCCTAATGATGACCTGTTGTGTACCATCATCGTTCAGCCTACATCTGGCTATTTGGAAAACATCTCCCCTGCTCCAGGATCAGAGAAATCCAGGTCGGGAACTGCTATCAGCGCGTTCACCATCAAAGACATCAAGCAAAATCATATCTATTATGTGCAAAGCATTCATAAAGGACTGGAGCCAGTGGAGGATAGATTCACATTCAGGTGCTCAGATGGCATCAATTTTTCTGAGAGACACTTCTTTCCTATCGTAATTATCCCATCGAATGACGAAAAGCCAGAGATCCATATGAGAGAGTTTGTGGTAATGGAAGGCATGAATGTTGTGATTGACACTCCTATATTGAATGGTGTTGATGCAGATATTCCCACAGACGAGCTGACATTTATCGTTACTAAACCTCCAAAACATGGTTTCATTATAAATCAGTTAACCACGGGTACCGTTCCTGTTACTAACTTTACTCTAGACCAAATAAGAGAGGCGTCTAGCATTGTTTATGAGCACGATGATTCAGAAACCACCGAGGACAGTTTTAAAGTTCTTCTCACTGATGGCAAATTTACTGTGGAAAAGACTGTTATTATTATGGTCATCCCAGTGGATGATGAAACACCAAGGATGGCTATCAACGATGGCCTTGAAATAGAGATAGGAGAAATCAAGGAAATCACCAACAAAGTTTTGAAAGCCACTGATCTGGATACAAAGGACCGCACACTGACTTACGTTATCCGATATGGTCCCAACCAGGGAATTCTGCAGAAGAGGACACCATTTGGAACGCTCCAAAACATAACCATTGGAATGAATTTCACACAAAGTGATATCGATGAAAATATGATTATATACATCCATAATGGACAGGAAGGAATACGCGACCTGATCAAATTTGATGTCACGGACGGCATCAATCCCTTGATTGACAGGTACTTCTATGTAACAGTCGGTGGAATAGACATGGTGTTTCCTGATGTTATTAGCAAAGGTGTTTCTCTTAAAGAAGGCGGGAGAGTGACCCTAACCACGGACTTGCTCAGCACCAGTGATCTCAACAGCCCAGATGAGCACTTGGTCTTCACCATCACTCGAGCACCAGTGAGAGGTCACCTGGAGTGCACTGATACACCAGGCATGCCCATCACCTCCTTCACCCAGCTCCAGCTGGCTGGAAACAAGATCTACTACATCCACACCGCTGATGACGAGGTCAAGATGGACAGCTTTGAGTTTGAAGTGACGGACGGTTACAACCCGGTGTTTCGCACTTTCCGCATTTCCATAACGGACGTGGACAACAAGAAGCCGGTGGTCACGATTCACAGACTGGTCGTTAACGAAGGGAAGAGCAGGCTAATCACACCATTTGAGCTGACTGTGGAGGATCGCGACACGCTCGACCGACTCCTAAAGTTCACCGTCACGCAGGTTCCCATTCATGGAAAGCTGCTGTTCAACAACACCCGAACCATCACATCCTTCACCAAGCAGGATCTCAACGAGAACATGATTAGCTACAAGCACGATGGGACCGAGTCTGCTTCGGACAGCTTTTCCTTCACCGTCACAGACGGAACTCATTCCGACTTTTATGTCTTTCCTGATACGGTTTTTGAGACTCGCAAACCCCAGGTGATGAAAATCACAATTCTTTCTGTGGACAACGGCATTCCACAGATCGTGGTCAACAAGGGTGGGACGACTTTGAAAACAATGCTCACTGGTCACCTAGGTTTTGTGATTACCAGTAAAGTGCTGAAGGCTGAGGACAGAGACAGTCCCCATGGAGCTGTAACTTTTAGACTGACAGTAGGCGCAGAACATGGCTACCTCATCGACCTGGGCAAAGGAAATGCCACCATTACTACATTTACTCAAGGTAAAATGATTTTATATTACTTAATGCACTATGGCTATGACTATCAATATAGTGATAAATTAAGTGACGATACACTTTTCTGAGATATATTCTACATACTGTGATATATATTAAAATTTTTATGGTTTTATTTATAAGTACAAAGACTGAATGGAAGCAGCTGATTTGATGCCAAACATTTTATATTTAATCTTTCCAATTGTATATTCCCCCCCCCCCCCCCCCCCCCCATTCAGTGTTAAAGAGTTTTTGTGTAGACACGTAGGGTCCACTTTAATAGGAACACCTGTAGACCTGCTCATTTATGCAGCTATCCAGTCAGCCAATCACGTGGCAGCAACACAATACATAAAATCATGCAGATACAGGTCAAGAGCTTCAGTTAATGTTCACATCAGACAGAATGGGAAAAAATAAATAAATCTGATCTCTGTGACTTTAATCGTGGCATGGTTGTTGGTGCCAGACGGACCGGTTTGAGCATTTCAGAAATTGCGGATGTTCTGATTCACACACGACAGTCTCTAAAGTTTACACAGAATGGTGCAAAAATAACATATAAACAAACCCAAAAATCCATTGTGTCAGTGACGAGTCTTGGCGTGGAAGCACCTCGTTGAAAACAGGTCAGGGGAAAGTGGCCGGATTGTTCCGAGCTTCCAAGAAGGGTATATAGTAACTCAAATAATCACTGTTTACACCCGTGGTGAGCAGAAAAACATGTCCGCGTGCACAAAACATCGCACCTTGATGTGGATGGGTTACAACAGCAGAAGACCACATCAGGTTCCACCGCTGTCGGTCAAGAGCAATATTCTCAGCCGTTTCTGAAATACTCAAACCAACGACCATGGTTAAAGTCGGTTAAAGTCGCAGAGATCACCGTTCTGATGTTGAATGTGAACATTAACTGAAGCTCTTGACCTGTATCTGCATGATTGTTCTGCTGCCACATGATTGGCTGATTGCATAACTGTATGTGTACTGGTGTACAGGTGTTCCTTTTAAAGTGGACAGTGAGTAAATGACGTCATAGAAAAGAAACGATACGATATTTTTCCATTTTTCTAAAATGTACGGTTAAAGTACGCCAAGGTTAAGTAGAGAATATCTAAATATAAGTTGCGCAGGGGTTAAAGTTTAATAGAAATGTTTTACTCCATTGACTAGGTTGCTAAGAGATCTCATGTGAAATCTGTGTATACTATACGTGTATGATACGACACGTGTAAAACGTTAAACTTTCCTTATATACGGCTTTGTACGTGTGGGCAAAGCTCAATTGAGAGCAATGGATTCATTTGCATAAGAATATGCTTCCGTGCCTTATGCCCAGTTTCACTGATAATGAATAAATGATGACTTGATGTACCATACTTTTAACTGAAGAGTATAATATGAATTAGATAATAGACATCATTCACTTTTGCTCCTGAGAGGTTTTAAAATGACATTTTGTGAGTTTCTGTATGATTCCGGCTAAATCCTGTTCTTAAATGACCCCTAAGAGGATATAATGAGCTCTAGCCCTAGACCCAGTCATGACAATCAGGCCTCCGCACAAACAAAGAATTTCTGCCAGCAAAACATCCTCAATAGATAATTGATCTCCTTCTTCTCAGGGTTTTCTTTTCAGACTTTAAGGGCATCTCACCCTGAGTAAGAAGCCACAATAAATAAACCGTCTGCTCCCTTGTGGGTATTAGAAAATGCTAGGCTTACATTTTTATAATCTTTCTCCTTTAGAGAAACTGTTTTGCCATCAAATATTAAAGATGACCCGAGCTGTAAATGCAACACTTTTTCTTCTTCTTCTTCTTCTTCAAAAAAAAAAAATGCCCAAGCTTCAAACTTTCACCTCATAAAAAGGTAAAAAAAAAAAATAATAATGATAAAGGCTTTTGGACCAGCTGGAGCCCTGCTGTTCTTTATGAACCCTGTCATCCTGAAAGCAATGAATATGTCAAGAGTTTTAGAGTCTCGTATTTTCTATACGATAAATTGAAATCCCATCATGAAACTCACGTCACGCCTCGATGCAAAACCCAGGCTAAGCAACATGCATTATGTTTTTCGGTTGTTGTTGTTTGCATATTGAAATGTATTTACATGACAAAAGACATCCAAAGACTTACCCAAGTGAGGTTTAAAATGTACTCCTTGACCCTGGGTATGAAATGCTGCCATGCTCCTTATTCCCTAAGAGCGAAGCGCTGCTTCCATACTGCACATTATTCCATTTGAAATGCAAATAAGTTGATGATAAACTTTCATATAAAATTCAAACTCTAAGCTCACTTTTACTCTGTTTTCGGGGCTCTTTTTCCCGGTGAAATGAATTTGATCATGCAAATCTTCGCTTGTGCTGGAGTGCTAGAGTTTGTAATTAGCGTACTGAGTATATTAAGAGCAGTTCTTCCGACCGAACATAGGGCATTTTACTGGCAGGTACATGCACACACTCATGTATTTGCTCATCTCTCCTCTAGCTGACATCGACGACATGCACATATGCTATGTCCTTCGGAATGGAGACAACGCTACCAGTGACACCTTCCATTTCTCCATTGAAGACAACGGTAAGAGTTTTCTCTAATGATGCTTAATCATGTTGGCTGAGGTTGAGGGTGAAGGATTGTGCACAACGATCCCCGTTGCTATGTCAAGGTTAACGTGTGAATAGAAGGGTTGCTAGAAGAAAGCGATCCCTTGAGAAAAGCCTAGGGACCCTAGGACAGTGGTGATCACCTGCTGGACTAGAGTCTGGATTCTGACCCAGCTGAGTATCGCAGTGGACAGAACCAAATATGTGAAAAATGACTCTAGCACAGCTGATAAAATAAGAAAAAATAAATAAATAAATGACTGTACATCAGTGATTCATGTTCGCTAAACATAACCCAGCCAGGCCTCTGAAGCACATCCGTGCATTTATGTACATTATTTAGATGAAGGCGGGTCACCAGACCTCATACTAGCGACAGTACAGGGATAGAGACATTAAGTCCGGAAGGGGATTGTTTTCACAGAATGTCATAGATATTGATTGATTTATTTATTTATTGATTTACACCCTCTCATCTGAACTGACCAAATGGATCATTAAAATAAATTTTAAAAAAGTTCTAAATGGAATTACGTTTAATACTATACTATACTAAATATAATTCTAGTAGAGTTTTAACCTCAAATTTTGGGAGGTGGGGACTAGGGGGAGAGCAGCAGCATACTGCACAAAGATAATATAAGGAAGCGGTTCTTACCCTGGTTTTTAGCCTTCTTAATGTTCCAGTGGTTAGCAACACTGTGTAAGTGGTTGTACTCCCTTTTATACCGTGTTTTAAACCACTTCCGTGTGTGAAGAACAGGAAGAAGGGAAGATTTTGGCTGAGATTGACTTCTGTTAGGTTTCAGCTTTTAGTTCTTGGTGCAAAACTCAAGAAACAGTGTTGGACACCAAACGTGACTTAGCTCATCTACTCTGCTTAGTGGGGAAATTGTGCTCACTGGGAACCTTTAAACTTTCCCAAAGAGGCAGAACCGAAGAACTCTTAAGGTTTCTGAACTTGATAAAAGTTTCTAAAAGTGGATGTTTCGTTTTTAAAAGTAGATGCAACACTTTGGTTTGTCTTTAAAAAGGGATTCTTGTGGGTGTGTTTTTTTTTTGTTTTTTTTTAAGGGTTCATTGGAAAATTGAGGGATCTTAGACTCCTAAAATGGTTCTTGAAGGGTTCTTTTAGGAGTTGTTGGATACATAAGGGTTCTTGGTCTCCTAAAATGGTTTTCCTTGGAACCCTTTCTGATAAGGAACCTTTAAATGAGGACCGATAAGAAGCTAGTAGATGTTTCACGTAACACGCAGCATTCTCTTTGTGTTGGTACGATTAGAAAAGGGTTCTTTAAGGATAATGGATATTGGATAATGAAGCTTCCTTGGATTGAAATGGTTATGGATGATTTTTTTCCGGTATGAGACATCTCAAGGTAAAACTTTTGTAGCTCCAGTGCGGAACTCAAGAAACAATGTTGGACGACAAATATGTTTTTTTTGTTGTTGTTTTTTCCTGCTGTGGTATGTTTGGCAGTAAAAGTGTACAAATGGAATTTCATAGCTTGAGCTGCATCAAACGAAGAATGTCAATTTAAAGATTTTTACTTATTTTTCTTTACTAAAGTAAAAACCATGCACTTTAAATGTGTTCATGCCAGTCTTCACTGACCTCTTTATACTTTTCCCCTGGTAGAGTCACACTGTGATTTTTGTCCATGTCTAGCATGCTTGAAAACCTTAAAAGCCTACCACTTTTAGGTTAAGGGTAATGTTGTGCTTCTATGAGTGGCTTTTTTGAATACATTGGTGATGGCATTTAAGTTTAGGAGTAGCCTACCTCTTGCTATGGTTGTGCAGGAACATAAACCATGTCTCTGTTATGTTTTCTTTTTTCTTTCCGAGCTTTTAGGGCTCCATAGTGAGAGGTGGTGAGCATATTCAGTCCTCCCACCAACAGTGAGGCTCACTCAGATCATCTAGCAGAAGCAGGGATTGGATATAAAGCTAATGGATGTGTTTGTATATGCGGTGAAATTAGCGTTTAGCTTAGCTGTTTTGGAAGGCATTTTCGTTAGAGGACTCTTTTTGTGAATCCTTTCGCCAGTTTCTTTGTGCTTCTCTTTATGCATATGTCTGTATTTACTTCCTGACTATCACAAAAGGACTTGTGTATTTGCTGAATTTGGCACGAGGTGCATGCAACTGTAAACCCGGCACGAGAACAATGAGTTGGTTGAGTGTTTTTATACGTTCATATTTTGATTTTTGATTTTTTTTTCTGCACAGGCTTAAATTTAACCAAGTAAAGCTAATTTTAAAAAAAAAAAAAAGAAAGCCTAAGGTGATATATAAATAAATAAAATTAATATCCAGCCTATGCGAGCTACAACTTAAGGTTCATAATAATGGCCCAGTCTTTTGATTTAAAAGGAGGTCTGTAAGATCAAGGGCTGAAAAATCTGTAAACAGTTTTAGATAACGAGGCTTTCAGTTGGATTTAAAAAAAAAAAAAAAAAAATTCTGAAACCTGTCAAGTTGTTTTAAAGCCTGCTTTAATGGTAAGCTTCCTCCTTTAATAGAGAGGATCACATCTGCACTACTCGTGTGGATTAGGCATGATAGGATCAAGAGGATTAGCACACAGCAGGACTCTAAAGAATATGTTTAGCACTCGCTGTGTGATGAGTGTCTGTATCTTTCCCCCGAGATGTCTAACTTGTGAGCAGGACTAAAATGGTGACCCCCACCTGTGCCGGGTGTTCGCGGAGCGAAAAGGCATTTCGGAGAGGCCCGAACATGTAAACCACCCTGAGTGTGACCTCATGTGGGGTCGACCCACGCATACCTGGGCTACTTATCCCTAATTATTCACTTCATAGGTGGGCCATGGTGAAGTGTTTTCCATGCTTTATTGCTCTCCAGTGAACTCACAAAGGATCAGCCTAACTGGTGAAGGGGCGGTCAAACCGCCTTTTGGTTATACCATCGTATAACCACGGTCACCTTAACATAGACTTTTATTTTTCTCTTTTTTAAGACAGTACCAACAAGGTGTAGATCTGGTGCTGCCTTCAGTTCTTTTTGAGGCAGCGTTAGAAAGTCTGGCCTAATAGTACCTAAGCACCAAGCAGTGGTCTGTCATGTTCTTGCTGCCAAAAAACCTCTCTGCTGTGGGCTGTGAGAGCTGTAGCACTCAAGAAGAGGAGGGGGTGGAGAGATGGAGTCTGGGAGGGTGTTGTGAGAGTGGCTTGGCTTGGTTCATCTACAGTGGTTAAAAGACCTTGGTAAATACTGCTATTTTATTTCTTCACCTGTGAGGATTGTGGGAATTGTTTGTGCCGACGCATGCTGGTAAACCACGTCCAAGTGGGTCTAAAGAAAAAAAAATAAATGAAAGTAGCAGAAAATGCAAAAGAAAAAGCAATAGCTGATTTTTTTTTTTTTTTTTTTCCAGATTCTTTATTCCATTCAGTGTGTGTATTTACAGATTATATACAAGTGTTCAGCAGCTACATGATTGGATTGGAATCTGCCTCACTGAACGTCTAGTATTGGTTCTTTTAGACATGCTTGCCGTTGTGGGTTTTGTTGAAAATATTTTAAGACGAGCTTGTCACACTTCATTCAAAAAGGAATACACAAGGAGGGAAAAAAAATCACAATTTTAACCCTACTTCCAGATTTAAAAAAAAAAAAAAAAAAAAAAAAAAATGTATTTCCTGTTTTGAATTTGTTGCTAGTTACATTTTATTATAAAGTGTCCTCTGGACCATTTAAAAACTAGCTCTGTGTACAATTTGTTAAACCACAAGATGCATCATTGTGCATTAAGGGTATATTTTAGAGATGATCGTTTTTCAACATTTACAGCCAATCGGTAACATCCGACATCACCGAGAAGCGTCACCCGGGTGATCTGCGATCCTGTCATCTTGCTCACCAAAACCAGATCAACTGTTCAGCTTGAGCGTTACGAAATCAGACTGAAAAAGTTCATTGGATTTGAGCATTATTCTAATGTCTAGTATATTCCTACTGAGAAATTCAATGTTTTCCCACCGCTGTTAACTGTTAGCACATTTTCCGGGCTGGATCGTGAAAGTATAAACGCGTAGGTGTTCGTTTTAATACTTAAAACCACGTGTGTATTGAAAGGCAGAAATGGCGGTGCTGGCGTGTGCCGTCGTCTCCTCACAGCTCCGGGGTCCTCCGTCCGATCCTCGGGTTATCCACATGTCCCTGTGGGTCTCCTCCAGGTTAAACCTCTCAGAACCATGCCGGTTGGTGGATTAGTGACTCTAAATCGCCCATACGTGTGAACGAACGTGTGTACGTCCGTACTGAGAAATTCGAGTAGCATCTCACGGAGAATTTTCCGACACAGACCATGACTTACGCTGTTTTCCTGGAACTTCAGTCACTGTGTGATTACCGAGGGCTTTGACGGTTATTATTTGTCACAGTGAACAAGATAAACCTAATAAAATCTCCGCTGAATTCTGTAACAGAATGCAGGATTATATGAGGAAGATCCTCTAACGGTAGACCCGCGGTTAAAGAATATGATCACGGTGATAACCGCTTGCATCATCAGTCAGCATCACCCAGGTTCCTGCAGAAAGAAAACCAGGGCTGCATAAACAAACATCGTTCATAGCAGCGGTCACGCTCAGATTTTACCCAGGTGAGCATGTCGTGTTATGTGAGCAATCTCAAATCACGATGAAAGAAGAATTCTTGCAGGATTTTCGTCTGCTGTAGCGAAATCGAACGGCGTAAACGTGGCTTTCCATGCCGCAATCTCTTAAGGTTTGAGTCCTTGTGCAAATTTATGTCCTTGCTAGACTGTGTAAGTCCAACCACTGCAACTGTCTGCAGGAGAAAAGTTACACAATAGAGGTTGAACAACGGCCAAACTGAGTCAGCAAGAATAGTGAAGGCAGTGTTGTATGAGTGTGTGGCGGGATGGCCGTGCGGCGGTCTGAAGGTTTCACAAGATAACAAGCTTCTTGTGCTCGGAAACATTTTTCATCACAGACTTATTAAAGACTTTTTAAACTTAAATGAGCATTGAACGGTAGAAGTTTTTTTTTTTTTTGCAGCAGCAGCAGCAGCAGAGCACTCCAGCAGTTATAACAAGTACAGACTAGCTAGCAAGTACAAGTGGAGTGTAAACAGACCAGAGGGCTTCCTGAGACATCAGCACCTCTCCATTACACTGCAAAAAATCTGAGTGAAGGCATGTCAGTGAAAAGGTGACCAACCTCTCTGCATGTACTGTAAGCGATAGAACACAACGGGGCGTAATGTTCCGTAAATAACCCACAATGCAGTGGGGGGATTTCACCAAATCGACAAGGATGTCGACTTTTTATTCATTAAATTACAGCGCATTTATTATTAGACTTATATCACGTGTAACGTCCAGCATTATACAAGTTCCTGTGAATGTGCTGTTGCTATAGAAACTGTAATATATTCGTAAGCATGCATTAATATAAACCTGTCATTTGAAGTGTAGGCAGATCTATTGTCGGAACTTCTCTTACAGAAAATTAATCAACACCTAAGAGAATTCGACGGTGCTGTGGTATAAGACCTGGACACTGTAACACACTCGACACCTGAGTGTACTCGTGTGAGTGATATATACTCTATCCAGGGTCGGGGGTTCGATTCCCACCGTGGTCCTGTGTGTGCAGAGTTTGCGTGTTCTCCCCGTGCTGCGGGGGTTTCCTCCGCGTACTCCGGTTTCCTCCCCCAGTCCAAACACATGCATGGTAGGCTGATTGGCGTGTCCGAAGTGTCCGTAGTGTATGAATGGGTGTGTGAGTGTGTATGTGATTGTGCCCTGTGATGGATTGGCACCCTGTCCAGGGTGTACCCCGCCTCGTGCCCCATGCTCCCTGGGATAGGCTCCAGGTTCCCCGTGACCCTGAAGAGGATAAACGGTGTAGAAGATGGATGATTGATGTGGTGTTTTATGCATAAATTGTAATAATGTCCTTCATATTACATTTGAAAAGCAGTAATTAATGAATGCTTAATTTAATAATCAATAAAAACACATTATTATTATTATTATTATTATTATTATTATTATTATTAAAAGGAAAATGCGTATAGTATGACATTTTTCTATAAAACTGAGCTATACCGAGTTGAATAAAAGCAAATCACACAAAACTTAAAAGTATGCGAGATGTTTAAGAACATCTAGGCCCCGTTTCTTTCCTATTAACTGACCAATATACGAAGATATATCTTTAGTTAAACATTTTTCAACTTCTTTACTCGTTTTGCTGAGAACAAAGTGCCTCTTTTTTCCCCGGTCATTTTCAGTCTGTGGATGAAATTTCGTCGCGTCTCTAGTCGGATTAATTCAACTAAAAGCTCGGAATGTAGAATAAAATCACTTAGAAAACGATTTATTTCCCACGAGTGTGTAAGATCCGTATATGTTTTTTTAAAGGGGAAATGAATGGGATGTGTTTCTTTTGAGCGTCTGCTGTGACGTCTCCTTTATTTCCTTTATTTCTTGAGCTTGGGTAGAAGATAAAAACGCCATGCTGGGCCTCGGAATGAGCCGATGAAGTGGGATTAGCCGAAGAGCAGGCGATGACAGATTATAATCTTGTGGTGGCAGGATGGCTTGGTGTGTCACTTGTAAAACGTGTCATTGTTGAAGACTTCAATAAGCTGACTCCTTTCCCCTGAACGCACACTCTTGCCTGTGGTCAGGTCCTGCTCTCTGACTTCAAGAAGGGTTTTGGTTGGTCGTTTTTTTTGGGTCCTGGTTGGACGCTGGAGCCTGCAGCGCTCTCTTGACATGTTTGTCTTGTGAAGCGTCTGTGCCCTGAGAGCAGAGCTTACCTGAGTACACACGAGTCATGGTATTGAGTGTTTGTTGTTTTGCAGTGCGCTTAGAGGCACGGTCTGTCTCCACGTCCTAATCCACTCTGGGGACGTCTTCACCGACAGATTCCACTCATGCTCCCCCTCACGCTCTGCTTTGTTTCCCATTCCTGCTGTCATGCTTTGTATTTCTTTCTCTGTCTTCCCTTTGTCTGTTTGTCTACCTGCCCGAGCCTCCTGGCTCTCACGGCTAGGATGGCAAATTTCCCATTCTGCTGATCAGGCAAAAATAAATGTATATACTGTACACAGTTTTAATGAAGACACCATTTTCTGCCTCGATTTATTTATTTATTTATTTATTTATTGCTGTTTTTTTTTTTCACCGTTACGGCCCAGTTTTTTTGTCTCCCCTCATTTAGTCAACGTGTAAAACATACAAAACCAAAGGATGTGAAAGTGAAGATCCACTTTCCCTGTCGTTACCTTTCTCATGTCCAGAGTGCAGCGTGTTATTATCGCGTAGGGAAACAGGAGCTGTTCAGGACGCTGTAAAGTGCACTCTGTCTTAAAACACCACTCTTCAGACTGGCAGAGATGGCGTCAAACCCTCTCTGAGCCTCGTCCCTGCGAATAGTGCTCTCACGTGCTATTATCGCTAAGGGCTGTTGATAAGTGAAGTTTCGGAACTTTTTAGTCGGGAAAGGTGGTGTTCCTCCATGGGGCATGAGCTCATAGGAGGAGATTATTGTAATTATTCTTATTGTCGTTATTAATAATAGAGATGGCTTGACACCGCTTGTTCTTTTACGCTACCGATACTGAAGCTATTTCATAGGCAAATTTTCACACAAAAATCAGTTGCATTGTAAATATAATAAAATGGCGCACGGCGGCTTAGTGGTTAGACCGTTCCCTGTCCCCGTGACCCTATGTGTGTGGAGTTCGCATGTTCTCCCCGTGCTGCGGGGTTTCCTCCGGGTACTCCGGTTTCCTCCCCCAGTCCAAACACATGCACGGTAGGCTGATTGGCGTGTCTAAAGTGTCCGTAGTGTATGAATGGGTGTGTGAGTGTGTATGTGATTGTGCCCTGTGATGGATTGGCACCTGTCCAGGGTGTACCCCGCCTTGTGCCCGATGCTCCCTGCGATAGGCTCCGGGTTCCCCGTGACCCTGAAAAGTATAAGCGGTATAGAAGATGGATGGATGGATAAAATAAAATGAGTCCTAACAAAAGAAGAAGAAAAAAGTCTACATGTTTACATGTAAGCATTTCCACCCCCCCCCCCCCACCACCACCAAATCTTTGACATTTATCTGTTTTTCACCAATATCCAATACACCATTTCTTATCACCATTTCGATATTTAAAATGGATGCTTATATCTAATAAATAAATAAATAAATAAATAAATAAATGAATGAAAAATGGCAGGCACGGTGGCTTAGTGGTTAGTACGTTCCCCTTGCACCTCCGGGGTTTCCTCTGGGAACTCCGGTTTCCTCCCCGAGTCCAAAGATGTGTGTCGTAGGCTGATTGGCATTTCCGAATTGTCCGTAGTGTGTGATGGATGTGCCCTGCAATAGGATGGCACCCTGTCCAGGGTATGTGCCTTGTGCCCCGAGTTCCCTGGGATAGGCTCCAGGCTGCCATTGAAAATGGCTGGACGGATGGATAAATAAATAAATAAATAAATAAATAAATAAATAAATGAATAAACAAACAAACAAACCCTTGACATACTAAGAATGATCACACCCCATACATTAAATTATATGAGGTTCCATGTAACAGGAATAACAGGGCATTTGCATAGACGGAATACCATAATTAGTAAAACTAAAAAGCATGAAATTTGTTCAGAAATGTGTTTTATTACCAAATTAAATTTTTTTTAACAGTGCTTTAAGCAAAGATGGGTTTTGAGCTCTTTTAACGTTCCCAGTTGTCCCCTAACCGTTTACAGTACGATTCCTGACTGATAGTTTTTTCCATCATACACCTTTGGGACATTCACTAATGCAGCACTTGATCTTCAAACTCAGTTTTGTGATTCAAAACAGTCTGTCGTAGGCATTCAGGAGCGTATATCACATAAACATGCAGCCAGAGTCATGCCATCTGCTTTCTTTTATTCTTCTTCTATAGCGGATCTGCCGAGATCAGCGTTTTCGCCCCTCTTCTCTCTGATCTGTTTGCATCCTGTTATTTATCAAACTACTACCTGTGGCTCAGCTGAATGGGATTCTGAGCACACTCACATCCACTTCTGATCCTCCTGTCTGTGTTAAAGCTGAGATAATTACAGTTTAGCCCGAACTCTTATCTGTTGTTGAGCTGTGTGGGTTTTCACTGCAGGCAGGCGCGAGCCGGGGAAGGAAGGAAGTGCGTCCATCAGCGCCTTTCCATCTGCGACGCTCACCATAAAACGTTAAGGTGTCTAGGTGGTGATAATGAAACCAGCAGATTCCCATAAAACACCTGCGTGGATTATAGAGTGTTTGCAGGTACCAGCTGTTGCCTTCCTGGCTCTCACTTTTGTTTGTTTGGAAATGTGCATAGCGATACGGGGACGATCTGTTATTCCCGTGTCTGCTGACATTTTAGATTCTAGACTGATTATAAGCGCTAGGCTGGCTGTTTCTTTAAAAAAAAAAAAAGTTTGCACGGACGCCGCGGACATTATGGTGATCTCAAGTAAACCCGAGAGTGTGTTAAACCTTAACAGGTTAAACTATGAACTCCGAACTGTGTCAGTTATAGGACAATTTTTTGCTAGTTTTTTTGCTAACTGACGTTAGCCTAGCCTACCTCGTGGATGTGCAAATATCAACAGTTAATTGACGCTCTTAAGAAAAAACCAAGCCACGGTATGACGCCTTCTACGCTAAGATAAAGTTACCTACTATTTAGGAATCGAGTTACTGACTGTCTGAAAAAAAAAAAAATGTTCTGCTGCACTTTCTCCATTTCTTACAGACTGGGCTGCTCAAATATATCAACGAACTCGCGTTGAGTATGGGCGTAACCAAGTGTACAGTTGGTGGGGGGGGGGGGGGGGGGGGGCACACACCTATTTTCCTTAATAAACGGAAATATATTAAAAAGGAAAAGACATAAATAAATAGAATAGATGAAGAAAAGACGGATGCGTTGGCAGGGTTCATTAAATGGGGACATATAGAAAATATTTTGTACTGTATATTCGGGGGGGACAGATTTCCTCAACATTGGGGGGGACACGACCCCCCCCACAAAGAATGTGTGATCACGCCCATGGATGACAGTAATTTAAAAAAAAGTAGATAAAAATGGATTTGAGGAAAATGCATGCGAAGAAAAAATTGTGTTACTAGTAAATAATAATAATAATAATAATAATAATAATAATAATAATAACAAAAGATTTTAAGCAGGGTTAATTAAACACTACCCATATTTATCATTTGTCTCTGTTTGATCGTTCATTACAAATCAGTATGATGTACCACTAATGAATAAGGATTGAAGTATTAAATAATCTTTGATAAAAGGATAAAAATGACGATGAAAAAGGAGGCGAATCAAAAACTCATTTGTTGATTAGAAAGGCAGTTTAACAATCGTTCATCATCTCATGTTATGTTGTCAGTTTCAACCAATTATTTGTGTTACGTCTGTCCCATTCATCATTTGCCATGCCTAATTAATTATTGTTTCCATGCCAACTTGTACACAGAGGCCACGTCTCGAGATTCAGAACGAGCACAACGGAGGAAAGAAATGACCCATGCAAAACGAATACTGTGTAGGAAGGCTTAAAAATGTATGTGTGTCCCTTTTTAATGAAAAGAGATTCGAGGTAAATTAAATTCACACTAACCACCAGAGCTTATGTGCAGCGTTTATGCCTTCTGTGGTTTAGAAAATGGCCTGTAAGCAGTTTAACTCCGGCACCGTTTAATAATGAATCAGCTTTCTTCTGCAGCTCGTCCACGCCGCTCAGCTCAAACTGGAGTGTTGAGCCACAAACATTACAAACACAACTTTAGTACAAGGAATAAACGACGTCGTGTTGGTGTAGAGATGGAACCTGTTGGGATGGCATGTTCGTACCCTTAGCGTCTTAGTTTGAGAGGATATTGTTTTATGTATAGATGTTTTTAGCCGCCGCCTGGTCGAATGATCATTATAGCTATGTTCAGACAGGTGGCTCAAACCTTATTTATTGATTTATTTATTTACCACCCACCCCACCCCCCAGCCACATTTCCGGTGTTGATTTCCTGAAAAAATAAAAATAATGCTAATGTATTTACAGGGTTTATGGAGGATTGTGTATTTCACATGAGTAGAATAGGAAGGAGTTCGCATGTTCTCCCCGTGCTGCGGGGGTTTCCTCCGGGTGCTCCGGTTTCCTCCCCCAGTCCAAACACATGCATGGTAGGCTGATTGGCGTGTCTAAAGTGTCCGTAGTGTATGAATGGGTGTGTGAGTGTGTATGTGATTGTGCCCTGCGATGGATTGGCACCCTGTCCAGGGTGTACCCCGCCTTGTACCCCATGCTCCCTGGGATAGGCTCCGGGTTTCCCCGTGACCCTGAAAAGGATACGCGGTATAGAGAATGGATGTATAGAATAGGACGTCTTGTCTGTTTATTGGTGTTCGCCGTAATTAATATGCAGTTGAAGGAACTTCTATGTACAACTTCAAAATATAGAAAGGCGTCAATGCAAATAGATGATCACCGGCAATGTGATTCATCGAGTCTTATAGTAATTATTACGACTGAATGGCAGGTATTAAATATGTGCTGCAAGTTAAAGCGCGAATAAAATCGTCATTTTATCATTTGCTTTTCATCAAATTATGTCTCGGTTTGTCAAAATATTGAGATTTATTGTTATTAGAAATGCGAACATGATGATATAAAGACTGTTTTATGTTAGATATTAAATACTAGCTGTTTGTGTACACCTCTTTTTTTTTTTTGGCCTTTTAGTAAATCGGTCCCTCGGTGTGACGAATGATGTCAAATTGAATTTTAGATCATGACATTTTTTTGATGCCAGAATGTTAGAGAGGAACAACGACATGGATGAAAACCAGCGTGAGGGCAGGTCAGGGGTGAATCTTGGGTAACTGTAGTATCTGCAGTGACAGCAGCAACAGCGATGACATTTGCCACCCTCTTCAGATCGTGTCGGTGTTGTCTGTGCTGATTACGTTCAGAAGCATGACCGAACATGGCCTTTAAAGAAATCCAGAAACGGCTGTCAAAAAACATCACGGGAAAAGAAAAGCAAAAAAAGATTGAGCTCTAATTCTTATTCCTTGGTGCACGTCGAGTGAGATGTGCTTCATTAACGTTTACTTTATTTATTTATTTTTTTAAGTGGCTGAATCACACGTGTTGTTGTTCCATTTTATTCTATGTACTGAGCGTATGTAGTGAATAGGAAGTCATTTAGAATTCAGACCAACTGTGTTGTTGGAGAAAGCAGAATTTTAGATGGATCCTGGCTAGCCCACAAAATGCCAAATCCAGCTTAATTTGAGTAATGAAACAGTATTACTGGGCTCCAATGAATCAGTCAGGAACATTAACATGTGTAATGATATTCCTCATTTGGATTGTCTTTTCCTAAGAATGTCATAGAATTTAATGTTCATTCTGTTGTTTGTTTGAGGTTTGTTTTTTTTATTTTTTTTATTTATTTTTTTTTTTTTGAGGAATTTGTTACTCTGAGCAAATATGACTACATCTCAAAAAATCTGAATATGGTGGGAACGTTCATTTCTTCCCCCGTAGTTTAATTCAAAAAGTGGAACTTTCATAGATTCTAGAGTGGTTACACATAAGGTGAAATATTTCGAGTCTTTTTGTGTTTTAATCTCGATTGTTACGGCTTACAGCTCACGGAAATCAAAAATCCGGTATCTCAAAATATTAATATAAAGAATTTATAATACAGAAATGTCGGCCTGAGAAGAATCTAATCAGATAATGAACTCAAAACACCTGCGAAGGTTTCCTGAGGCTTTAATCTGTCAGTCTGGTTCAGCACACACACACAATCACGGGGAAGATGGAAGTAAATGTTAGGTTTCATTTGGAAATCAAGGTCCCAGAGTCTGGAGGAAGAGTGGAGAGGAACAGAATCCAAGCTGCTTGAAGTCCAGTGTGAAGTTTCCACAGTCGGTGATGATTTGGGTTGCCATGTCATCTGCTGTGTTTTCTCAAGTCGAGAGGCGATGCAGCGTCTACCAGGAGATTTTAGAGCACGTCATGCTTCCGTCTGCTGACGAGCTTTACGGAGATGCTGATTTCCTTTTCCAGCAGGACTCTGCACCTGCCCACAGTGCCAAAACTTCTAGTAACCGGTTTACTGACCGTGGTATTACCGTGCTCGATCGTCCAGCCGGCTCGCCTGACCCAAACCCCATAGAGAATCTACCAGAGACACCAGACCCGACGATACAGACGAGCTGAAGACCGCTATCAAAGCGACCCGGGCTTCCGGAACACCTCAGCAGTGCCACAGGCCGATCGCCTCCACGCCACGCCGCACCGATGCAGTCATTCCTGCGAAAGCATGTCCGACCGAGTATCAGCGCATAAATGAACATGCTTTTCAGAAGGTCGACATTTCTGTATTAGAAATTCTAATATTTTGAGATACTGGATTTTTGATTTCCGTGAGCTGTAAGCCGTAATCATCCAGATTAAGAAAATTATTATTATTTTTTTTTAATATTTCATATTATGTTTAATGAATCTAGAATATATGAACGTTCCACTTCTTGAGTTAAATTATGGGGAAAAAAAATCACTCCTCCATGATATTCAAATTTTTTGAGCTGCACCTGTATATTCTGAACAAACAGGCTCGGTCTCGGAAAATCCAATTTAAGCGGTATATCAGATGTGGCCGAAGATAAATAAGACAAAGAAAAGGAATTATAATTTATAGAGTATCTGTACCTGTTACAAAGATGCTCACAAAATGTAAGCATTTTTCTAAAACGCACTTTTCTTTGTTTTGTTTTTTTTTAAAAAACACTCATTTCCAAAATAAAAGACTTTTCAAGACATGCTTCTGTTATTATAGTAGCTTTGCAGCCCTGTAATTTAATAAAGCCTGTGACTTTATCTGAAATATTTTGCATACCATCCCTCTCACAACCGGCAAAGTTAACGAGTAAGACGTAAAGTCTGAGGAAGAATGGAGATCACTCGTTCAGACTTTTGTATCAGCTTCTCGCTCTAGGCCCCCTGGTTAGGCATCAGGTTAGGTGGGGAAACATTCTCCAGACAGCGGTGAAGCCCATGTCTGGACTTGTACTGAAGTATTGTGTGTGCCGTCATCGTTTGCCTCGGGGTGGGTTTTCACGCTCAGGGAGGAGCTTTTACATGCGCTCACATTCCATTCTATTAAAGATTGAAGTAGGGCTGTTATTAACCAGACCAGTCTTTCCATGTCAGTGGCCTCCTTGCCTTTAGACATTTGTTTAAAATTCTAACCAGAACCCATTATAACACTTGCGCTTAAATTGGATAGACTAATATAATTTCATGAATTACCGTACCAATCGAGCGCCTGATTCTACAATTGCAGTGCCATTGGACTTTTATTTTCATGTCTCAACACTAAGAAAACATGCATTAAACTGTTTGAAAAACGAGTTAACCCCTTCCCAGGAAGCAAGATCGTCCGTACAAGGTTGATTTGCTGACAATTGCTGTATTTTGCTCTTAAATGTGTAATATTTTTTAGAGAAAAATTAGTAGATATACAAAATGTGCTTCATTATCATCCGTGCAAAAGGCTAAATTTAGTTTTGTAAAAATATATAAACTATAATGTACCATCTTAAGGATTATAAAGTCATAATATTTTGAGGAAAAAGTGAGATGTTATTTTGAGGGAAATGTCGCGATGTTTTGAGAATAAGGATTAAACAATTTTACTAAAAAAAAAAAAAAAAAACCCTTAAAAATAGAAAAATCTGAGCTAAAAATAATTTTACGATATCATAACGCATTATGCTCTGATGTGTGTAGTATTGTGAAATATTACAGGTTTATTTTGAAAACAGTGTGACATTTTTTTTTTTTCTGGAAAAACTCAGATTTAATTCCCCAAATATTGCAACTTTTTTTCTCTAGTAATAGCATTATGACTTTTTTTTTTTTTTTTTTTTCTCTTTCAAAAATTGAACGTACCTCTATGCACTCTCTTGTACTGTACTAATTTAAAAATACTAATTAATACTTTTATTTTAATAATTTATTAATACTATTATTTTTTTAAATCAGGATTGAAATAGTATGACTTTACAAAATATATATTTTTTTAAAAATGTATAAAGAAAAAATATTCACTTTAAAAAATATTATAATAAAAATACAGACATTTTAAGAATGAACAGTGGGCGTGAATCTCTGTCGTATTAAATGAAGTTACACTATAATAATGTATTCCACTGACTGTATTTCAAGGTAAAGTGTAGTTCTAGATAATACTGTAGTTTATATTTAGACTTCATTTATCTAACACGTTCGCGTCGGTTGTGATGTGGTGGTTAAAATCTCTATTACTTTTACTTTACGTGCATATTTGTCCCACTGACATTACATTTACATGAATGGCATTCCAGTCCTGGAATCTCCCTAATAATCTTCCTCAACAATAAAAGTGCAGTGCGACATCTTTCTTTCTTTCATCTGAGTCCTTGAGTCCACTGCTATAACTCCGTAAGTATGGAGTCTGATTTGTTTTCTGGCCCCTGGGCTCACCGCTGTATTCTTCCTGCTGCTGTTGAGGCAGTGCTGACAGCAGGTCCTGAGCTGTTGCTTTATGGGCTCTCCTGTGGCGTGACTGCAGTTTCCACTTTTGTGCCCCCACCTCGCTGGGCTGAGAGTTTTTATTAAGCCAGCCAGATCACACGCCGGAGAAAAGGCTGATAATCTGCCTACCATTCATCCAGTGATTATAAAGACCCCATTTTAGAATACTTGACAAAGGTTTGAAAAGGCGATACATAAAAAGTTTAAAGCACCCGCAAGCACTGTAGCAAAGCTCATAAATATTTGATGTTGCTTGCTCGGTTGGTTTTTAGTGCTCTGTGATTTTTACTTACTGTAACTGTGAGCGGTAGTAAAGTGTGGGAGTTACAGTAGTAGCGCGGCCTAGGCGTGCTTTTAGCCCAAAGATCCGCTCGTTCCCAGGCTTTCTGTCTTAACTCATCTCGTTCTTATTATGTGTGAATGCACTCAGCTGGAGTAGGGTCCAAAGGTTCGGTGTTTGCTATACACATTAATGAAGCACAAATGCAGCTGCAAATCAGACGACGCAGAAACAAATCCCGAAACGCAAAAGCAAAACTGGGCAAAAACGTGACGGGGAATCTGAAAGCACATCAGTATTCACCGGCAAAACAACGGCTTGGTGCTTACTGAACGTCGCATGCTTGTTGCTGATTGGCTGCGGCGCTCGTCGGTCTGAGAGACGCCAGAATACGAATATAATAACATAAGTGCAATTTTTCTCTGTGATAGTCCTATGCCGTGTGACTATCTAATCAGCAACGAGCATGAAGCGTTGGATAAGGGCCTCTCCTTTCTGATCTTTGGTTTGTGAAAGTCTTTTGCACTTATGGGTCGCTAGAGTTTTGTAAATTGTTTCTCACAGGATCCCATGATGCATCATTAATATAAGTCAGACAAAGTGGGCTCTAATTATGAGTATGCACTCATAAATGGACAATTATTACATTTTGGCAGTTGTGAGATTCCAGCGGTCATGTAAACGGCATGCTATAATAACCATTCGGATTAAAGCTGACTTTATTCTGGGTGTCCACCACTTTGTGTACCAAGTCCCCTGGGATACGCTCCAGGCTCCTCGTGGCCCTGTGGTAATACGTGATACTGTACAGAAAATGGATGGATGGATGGATGGATTAAAGCTGTTGTCATTGGGTCTACATTTATAAAGAATCCTAAATGTGGATACAAGATTGCTTGATAAGATTGCTTCAGTATAAATTTATGAAATGTCAATATGTATGAAAATTAAAATCAGAAAAACAGAAAATCATGTGAATGGGTGCAACAACTCCAGCTAGAGAATGCCCCCAAAATATCCTTGTATGGAGGGACACAAGCAATATAGACAGCAGGGTAAGTAATCAGTTATGGTCATTTTTTTCAACTGAAGAGCAACACTGGAGCAAAACGAAGGGATTTTTAATTTTTTTTTTCCCCTCCAAAAAGAAATTTCAACGTAAAAACTGCCTAATCGATTCCAGAAAACTCTCTCTGCGTATTTTGGCATTTACTCGGGTGGTAGAGCGGGTTGTCCACTAATCGCATAGTCGGCGGTTCGATTCCCCGCCCACGTGACTCCACATGCCGAAGTGTCCTTGGAAAAGACACTGTCCTTGGGTTCTGCTTTCGTTGGTGCGTGTGTGTGTGTGTGTGTGAGAGAGAGAGAGAGAGAGAGAGTGTGGGTGTAAATGGGTGAATAATAAACAGTGTAAAGCGCTATGGCTAAAAAATAAAGCGCTATATAAGTCAGACCGTTCAAACAAATAAATAAATAAATAAATAATAAATTTAGTTTACAGTACATCACGAGTTGCGTGATGTAGCGGAGGTCGAGGAACTGTCCGAGTTAGAATTCACACACCGCTAAATTCTATTCATTAATTTTTCCTTAAAAAAAGAAGTGAATGAATGAATCTGTCTATCTTCCGGTTTAGGCCACGCCCACTTTGATTCCGGGGTTTGAATCCGGATATGTATACATGGATACAGTGTCATTGAGTTACACCCCGAATATTTATATATTAACCCTAATTTACAGATAATTGGATTTCATGATTTGGTTCTGCTACAGATATACACACCATTCACACACACACCAACGCTAGCAGAGCTGCCACGCAAGGCGCTAACTTGTCATCGGGAGCGACTCGGGGTTCAGTGTCTCGCCCAAGGACACTTCGGTATGTGGAGTCACGTGGGCGGGGTATCGAACCGCCGACCCTACGATTAATGGACGACCCGCTCTACCACCCGATCCACATCCGCCCGTAGATGTAAATGATATAGAACTTTTCATTCTTTAAATATTCACAAAGTGACGCCTATTTTGTTCCCAGTAATTTTGTTCCTCATCTTGTATTCAAAAGGGTTTCATGTATAGTAGATGTTTTTGGTGCAGGTTAGTTCTCTGTTCATGTCCAACAGTCCAGCCTTCATTTTCTAAGGCTTGCACTATATAAACTACTCCTACTAAAATATTTAAGATATGCCCTTTTTTTTCGTGCACTGTTGTGCTACAAGTTGAATGCTGACAAATAAATCTAAATATGTCAAACAGGATATTTAGATATATTTGTTTCATACAAACAGCAGACAAAAGAATATAGATTGAATCTAGTATTTATTTTTTCTTAATCTATTATTAAATCTGTAGATATCTAATCTAGATTTCGAAGTCCTTATGATTTTAGGTGAACACACACTCACACACACACACACACACACACACACACACACACACACACTCGTTCTTTATATGAAAGACACGCAAGAGATGTGTAGATTCTCCAGCTTTCTCCAGGCAGAAATTCTGGAGGAGTATCTACTGTTGAAGGTTTTCTCCTGGGCTCTAACCTGTGAGAGCCCCCCTCCCCCTTTTTATCAGGACATGAGAATTCTTTGGGCGATGAAATGAAAGGGAGAAAAAGACTTATCTGGAGCAAGGAACAAGGGAGAAGATGATAGACACTGCTGCGCCTCAGTGGCAAAGAGCAGCTTCGTAAAGCTGAACGTCACTGCTGGGCCTCTGCATTATTCCTCTGTTAGTTTACTCATAGTTTAAAGACTGCAGAATTAGTGTGATATTTAGATGCTTTTTTTTTGGGGGGGGGGGGGGGGGGTGCAGTACCTAGCAAATACTAGTAACTCTGTATGGCGCTTACATTTATAACCCGTCTCAGGCAACAGTATTGAGGTTTCTTAGATGTCTTATGCTTGTAAATGAGTTGAAAGTAAAAGGGCTGAGGGTTTGTTTTTTTTTAAGCATAGAATTAGCAAATACAAATGATGTAGTTAACTAGCATCTGTGCTAATGGCATGGGGGAGATTATTTAATGTCTTGCTAATTATTTACTCATGTTCATCTTTTAATTGATAATTTACTTTGTCAACAATTTGGGTAATTTGGATTCGAAATAATTGAAAACGAGTATGAGAACTTGCTTTTCCTTCTTCCCGTGATCTTCAGGAAATCCGAACGATGTAACTTCCTGTTGAACGTGCGGAATATTCCGAACGTGTTCCGGTAACAGGGTTGAGTGAAAAGGTACATCCTATAATGGATGTAAATGGTCGTTTAGTGGCGAGCACGTTCGCCTCACACCTCCAGGGTCGGGGGTTCGATTCCCGCCATGGTCCTGTGTGTGCGGAGTTCGCGTGTTCTCCCCGTGCTGCGGGGGTTTCCTCCGGGTACTCCGGTTTCCTCCCCCAGTCCAAACACATGCATGGTAGGCTGATTGGCGTGTCTAAAGTGTCCGTAGTGTATGAATGTGTGTGTGAGTGTGTATGTGATTGTGCCCTGCGATGGATTGGCACCCTGTCCAGGGTGTACCCCGCCCCATGCTCCCTGGGATAGGCTCCAGGTTCCCTGTGACCCTGAAGAAGGATAAGCGATATCGTGCAATCTCCCAGCAGGGGAACATGCAAGGAGTCAGAACAGGTAGTATCCAGTTTTCTTTCATCACTCGATCACTCGTCGGCTAATCAATCAGCCGTTAGCCGTATGTCTTTTCGAGGCCGCCGTCCGTCACTCTCTTTCGACCTGATCTCTAATGCAGTTTTATCGCCTTCACCTGCAACCATTGGAGGCAGTGGAGTTTTACAAGGAGCTAAACTGAGTTTATTACTTCTCGAATCAGGAAAGAGCCATCAACAAGTGCTAGCTTGCGAAAACTGATCGGCCCCGAGTGTAAATCTATCCAGCTTGCTGTAAATCAAACATATGCACTGACCCATTTGACTGACCCATCTTTTACGCCCTTAGACAGCAGTGGTCCACCTCAGACAGAATGCACTCCATGGGGGATTAGCAGTATTTCTTGTTCAAGGCTACTCCTGACACAAGGCGTGATCTCGGCAGTAGACTCATGCAAGCTCTAGCCTGTCTCTGGCATTTGTCAGTCCCTCCTTCAAAACCATTTTCCCTTTGAAAAGGCAGTCATTTACGGGATGATCTTTTCCTCTGTGTCATTTTTTTTTTTCAACGGGTGCACTTATTGCTGTTATCCAGCCAATAACCTCTTTTCTAACTGAATGGAACTGCATGTTACACCTTTATTTTACGGCGTGAATAGAGTTGAGATGTTTACATTTCTTGCAGGTGGTAGGTTCCTGGAATCGTTCTGCCTGTGATGTTTAAAAAAAAAAAAAAAAAAAAAATGACCATACATTTCCGAGTCGCTTATATTATTGGCCGGTTTAGCTCTTTCCGATTCCATCCCGGTCAGCGTCCATTGTGTTTTGCACAAGCACTCGAGTAAAGTGCTCTTTCTAAATGGCACCCCACGTAGCTGAGTGCTTTCCTGTGGAAAGGTCACAGACCATCAAGGATCCGTTTAACACTTCAGAACGGTGGGCTGCGCGAGTTCCTTTTGATGAGATCTGACCTTTAACGTATACTCAAGACAAATCAAGGTATATGGTAAACGTCCGTCTTTGATGTAGGCTCGGAGCTCTCTGTTTTCCTCCTCCAAGTCAGAGTGGAATTGTTGCTTTGTATTTTGTCCAATTTGGATTTCGCACTGTGGAAACTTCATTCCATTCAGTACACTTCCATTTGTGTAGTGCTTTGAACAGTCGACAGTGTCACAAAGCAGCTTTACACACATCTAAAATACAGACCTCTAATGAGCAAACCATGGGCAATGGTGACAAAGAAAAACTCTGCTATAAAGAGAATCCTTGTGAGGGAACACATTCTTTTCTGGGTGACACAGTGGAAATTTAAGTAGACCAGAAAATAATAGCTGAGGGCCATGTCAGGATGGAAATGTCTTTGCAGACGTCTCCCATTCGTTGGTTACTTGGCAGGTGGACTAAATCATGGTTGAAGCTTTTAATCGAACCACACCAGCAGCCTGAGACCACTTCTCCCAAGTGCTTGTATTTTACGTTGATATTTAGGCGAACGGTAGATGCTTTAAGGGAGCCAGGGACTAAGAATAGCATAAAGATAAAACCCTTTTAGACAGGCGTTAGAGCGGGAGTCAGGACAGCTACGCAAAGAGAGTACGAGTTGTTACATTTTATACGTGTAGATTTAGTATTCAATTAAGTGCTTAGTAAGGATGTGTCTAGTGCGCTAGTGTTTGTTGGAAGACCGCCAGTAACTCAACCGGTCAGGCAGCCAGGGGAAGTCTGCCTTGGTGTGTGTACAGAGAACTATGTTGATTTATGCCTTTCTTTTGTCTTGAGGGATGGCCAATGAAGTTTGGCCATGCTTGTGGGTTGAAGGGAGGAAGTTTACAGAGCAGGCTTTGACCAGTGTTTTTCAGGTACATGGGAAGCACTCAGTATTTAATTGGTTTGTAGGCAAACATCAATGTTTTGGTCCACATGAATGGAACGACACATCAGAGCTTCATTCAAACAGACCAAATTCTGTATATATAAATACTGAGTGCCTTTAGAGCAGGGGTCATCGACTTGTTGGATATGCATATCCAGAATTGACTTAACTGAGCGCTCGAAAATTGTTGCAGCTGAAATAAACATAATGTAAACCGTTTAAAAATGAAGACGTACGTGTTTATCCCCTACGCTCCGTTTTCAGTTTTAGACTTTAGGTGTGCAGGAGGACAAAACTATTGTCCGAGCAGGGGGTTTTTACTTTAATATAGGCAGTCAGATACTAGGATCTCGGCTTGTGTTTCCTCATTTGTAAGTCGATTTTGGATAAAAGCGTCTGTTAAAGGAAGACATGCTAAGATTTAGCCCGCTGAACATGCTAATAGAGTTCAACGATGTTACAATGTTTCAAGAGAGCAAAGGTTAAAAGTCTAAAAGGTTATAAGGCTCTGTCAAAATAATTATAATTTTTAAAAAAAAATAAAAAATAAAAAAACAAGATTACGGAGGACAGTGTGTTGGCTCTGCCAAGCCAACACAATACAAAACAAATGAAAGAGATACTTCGCATTGTCTTTAATTATGTATTGTTAGAAACTAGTTATTAATGGTTAAGAATGAAAAGATAACCAGTCTTGCCAGTCTGTAATGTTAGCTGCTTATGCAGACTTTCGTGAACTAGGAATTTTGTATCACTGGACCTTCACGATTTATTTATTTATTTATTTATTTATTTATTTATTTTGGGGTTGAATACCCTTGCTTTAAAATACCCTGTCACATTACTGTATTATTTAAATTTGTCCATGCAGCTATAACAACCAAATTCCGTTGTTCATGTGGGATCCCAACCACGTAATGTTTCCAGACAAACTGGTATTAAAAGCAAAATTGCTGACTTGGTGCTTTCCTTCGTGTTCTACACCACTGCATTTCACTACGTGGGTGTGTCGTGAGTTCATTACGCTACCAGGGAGTGCCATTTTTTTCATTAACTTTTCCTCAACCCTGTGTCCTGCTGCCATGTCTGGAATCCCCCAGTGCTGGCATGACACAAAGGCTCTCATCGTATAGCTTTCTCTCAGAGGTCAGAATTGAAGTTGATGCAGAGGAAAACAGAAGGCTTAGGTGGGCATCATTGGCTTTCTTGGGCTTAGAGGTTAAAATAAAGGTGTCATGTTCCAATAATCAGAAACGGTGGAAGGAAAACGGATCTGATGTACCTCACTGTCAAATCTTCAATAGAAAGTTGTTTGGGCAGCTTAGTGTACAGGGGTTAGTAATTATTTTTATACCAGGAAAAAAAACAATTCTCCCAAGAGGTTCTTACTTAAAGCCATAGAAACGATAAAGCATAACATATATTTTTTAAAACCCACTAGTTGTTTCAATATGGCAGCATTTAAGTGTCCTAGATCTAACCATTAAACCCTAACACTTAACCATTAACCTCTAAAGCCCACCCATTTCCTCTGGTGAAATTGTTTACCCATTGTTATAACAACCTACATTTGCATATTGTAACCTGATAGGCTCTTTTGTGTTATGATGTAAGGACACTTGCTTGTCATAAGTTCAGCTTGTTCTAACCAGCGAGTGCAATCTGACAAGCCCGCACTCTCAGATCCATTATTTATTCATTATTTTGCTGAGGGTTGCAGTGGATCAGTATTCTGTCCCCGAAGCGCTAGCGTTTATATATAAACAGGAATATACCACGGTTACGCCATACACTCATTCAAACCTAGGGGCCATTTAGAGAAGCCGACCGACATGTTTTTGAGAGGTGGGAGGGAATTTGAGAACCAAGAGGAAACCCACACGCACATGAAGAGAACATGTGAAACTCCGTACAGACCGTCAACCTATGCTCAGGGTTGACCCGGGAGACCCGGAGGTGTGACGAGACTACCCAAGTGCTGCCCTAATAAAAAATAAAAAAAGTTTTATGGAGTAGAAAAGAATAGAATAGAAGAGGAAAGATGGTTCCTCGAGGGATTGTTGGATGGTTAAACCATTCTAGCTTATTAAACACTTTCTGAAACCCTTTGTTGTCGGGCCCTACATAGGGACTTTAAGGGTTCCCCTGTAGGAGCAATCTGAAGAACGCTGTGGCCAGTGACTAATACTATTCAGACTGGCCTTGTCAGCCTTTTCGCCTGTACTCTGCAGGAGAAATGGCGCTCCTCATACAGCCTTGGCAGCATTAGCATGGGGCCCGTGGATCAGTGGGGCCAGGCATTTTTGCCCCGTATCCTCACAGTGCCAGCATTCAGCAGCCAGTCTGCAATTCTTCACCCTGACATGCCAGCAAACACTACACATTCATGGTCAAGGAAAAGCACCGCCCACTGCTCTCTGTACCCTATTGTTACGTACGGGATCATTATATGACTGTGATCTTTTCCTCCGCTTCATGTTCCTCTTATTTTCACACTGCTGCTGTGGCCAAGCAGCAATTTTTTTTTTTTTTTTTTTTGAGCTTTTTCTTTAGAGACACTTTCATTGCAACTGGCATGTCATTTGTTAATCCCCCAAGACTAACAGCCATGTGAAGGCTGTCTTGCAGAGTGTAACAGACTGCTGGAAATGACTCAGGGGTTTTTGTTTGTTTGGCAATATAAGCACATAGTCCCCGAAGTCGCCTGAGCTGCCCTCCCACGGTACGCCGAAAGTGAGCTTGACAAATCTGTGCGACTTGCAGATCAGTACGTCTGCAAAAAAAAAAAAAAACTAAAAAAAAAGCTTAAAAAAAAAAAAGAAAAGAAAAGTTTGCCCTCATTGAAAGGCTCTTATGCTGCACAGAAGTGGAGCAGTATTATAGATAAGTGTTTGTGATCTGCTGCTAAGAGCTGAAGCTTTGGTGGAGTATTTAGTCAATGTTACCATCGCTGAGCGTGGCCTTGTGGGACTCCCAGTGGTCATGCATAATTGACTGGTAATGAGCTCAGGACTTTCAGTATCTGATCTTCAGTAGGATTTATGTGTGAGTGGCACAGCGAGTTAGCCTCTTTGCTGATAAAGAGTGACTTTGTTATAAAGAAGAGAGGCTGAACTCTCCGAAATGCTGTAAACAACAACAAAGCTTCTGACTGACTCGTAATTAAGGAGCTCCCTAGGAGGACTTCCTAGGAGCGGGAAATGGTGCAGCGTTGGAGAGAGTTTTCATGGGACCACGGTGATGATGAAATCTCGACTATTCGTGCTGTACTGTACATGTGAATGCTTGACATTTACTTAAAAGCTTGTATGGACCGAGTGTCTGAACTCTGGTTTATTGCAGTGCATCTCAAAAGAGCATTAGAGCACCTACGGCCATGAGCTTACGGAACGATCGGGCTCTTTAGTCTATTATTACCATCAATCATGCATCAGTTGTATTGCATTGCAATAAAGATCATGAAGGAGGCTGCTGTTAAAGTTCCTCCAGTTGTTTCTCTCCAAAATCTATTTGGATCCAGTCACTTGGAGTGTACAGATTATGCTTGTAACTGAAAAATGCATGAATTTATTATCCTGATTGAACAGATCAGGTGATCTTAATGAATGGAGATATAGATAAATATGTGTATTTTTTAAATCTCGCCAGAAAAAGATTCACAAGGCATCTTGTTGAGATTAGACGTGTGCAGATCTTGCAGTATGCATGAAAAGTCAAATTAGTGAGAGGTCAGATTTAAAGAAATACCACGTTGTGCGATGCATTTCTTTATGACATGCTGACAGTGCTGGCACCTCTGGATTTTTATCCCCAGTGTTTTCCAGTTCAGGCCACGCCCACTTCCGGTTGAAACGCTTTCTGAATCTTTCCATGCAAACTCTGGAGAATGGTGTGCGCATGTGTGTGTGTGTGTGTGTGTGTGAAAATCCCAGGAGATGAGCAGTTTCTGAAATACTCACACCAGCTTGTCTTGCCACGGTCAGAGTCATTGAGTTGTCACATTTTTCCACCCTTCTGATGTTTGCTGAGAACATTATCTTCCGTGTTTGCAGGAGTTTGTGTACTGTGCTGCTGCCACATGATTGGACGATTTGGATAATTGCGTGAATGATCAGGTGTACAGGTATTCGTAATAAAGTGGCCAATGAGTGTAGACTGTACATATATTTTGCTTTGTTTTTTTAAGTACAACATGGAAAGAAATCCAAATACGCAGAAAAAATACACATCTGAATAGTTTGTGTGTTTTCAAGTCCAACCTCTAATCTTCTTGTGTTAATGAGCAGCTGTCAGGGATGAGGGCTGACCTCGGGTTTTGGAAGGACACACTCTTAGAGCAGGATGTGTGTACTGTTTGCTTTTGTTCCTTCGGTGTCTTAGGAAAGATTTGGTTTTGAGTATCAAGGACTTAGAGATTGCATTGCAACGATGAAGTGTTTCCCAACAGTGTTACAGTACGACACAAAACTATCATAAGATAATAAAGCAAAGGATCAGTTT
>NC_030432.2:23770894-23845894 GCF_001660625.3 Ictalurus punctatus
AGAGCGTCACGTTGTATTTGTAATGTTCTGCACATGCAGCTCTGCTGTTTTGACCTCCAAGCTTCATATTTCTCTCTGAGTCAAAATACTGCCAGACGTGGCAGCACACTGTATGCGTATGGACGTATTTCGTTAAGCCCTATAGCGTAGGAAACAAACGAATAGTCATTTTAGTGTACAGATATTGGCGCATTAAATAGTTAACCGGGCTTTCGAATACCTATAAGCGTTTTGTTATTGGCTGTAAAGAATGAACATTAGAGTCGTCATGTACTCCTGGCATCAGAGCCACTGAAGACACGGTGGAGAAGTTTTATTTTTGAAGGACGTAAATACCTTAACCATTTTACACCAGACTGCTTCGTGAACGAGCTTGTTAGCGGATTCCACGGCTAATGTAGTATCCAAAGCACGAGCTGTTCTCTTCCGGAAAAGGGGCGGGGAGCAGCAGATCATGTGGCGTATTTTGAGCTGAAACATCACGGACACATTCTGGGGACACCCGAGACTTTATTACATCCTGTAAAAAAGCTTAAAATAGGTCTCCTTTAAGAGCTAGTGCCGAAACCTGACCTTTTTTTGTTTGTCTGTTTGTTTATTTATTTGTGATTGTTTAATTTTTCATATTTTAAACGCCACTTTAACTGCGCTAATAAGAAGTGTGTCCCCATGTGACGTCAAGGTATTAGACGGCCGCTGATTTCTCCCAGGATTTACAGAATTGCAAAAATACGGCCATCGACTTAGCACTGAAACCACAAAGCGCATGGGACAAGTATTTCAATGCAGACATATTACATTACATTTACAATACATTACATTTTTTTTTACAAGTTTCTTTAAGTACAAAGACTTTAGTGCTCAACAGTCAGAATAGCTTGCATTGACTACACCTCCATTGGCAACATTGATACCTCCCAGGCCAGATGTTGGCAAGAAGCACCAGTGTGTCTGTCTGTATGTCTGTCTGTCTGGGACTAGCGTGTATGGAGGACCCTCATCACCAAATATGGGCAGCTTAGTCTTAGCGAAGAGACGAGGCAATGAATTGGCACCGCTTCTATTCATAACTCAACAAACCATCACAAGTCCATGCTCTGGTTATCAGCAGTCCGGAACCGGAGTAGACTCGTCACCGCTCTGAAGGACTGTGAATCAGTGCCGATGTGCGGTTCACAAACAGTCTAATTTAACTGTTCAAATACAAGATTTTGTAGCTGGATTGTTATTATTAATTTCATGATGCATGGTGATATTATCTACCCAACCACATTAGTGCAGCATGTATAAAAGAGGTCATGTTCTTGTATATTACTTTCCTATTATTCTATTTCAGTGGAGCTTGAAATAAGTGTCGGATTACAGGAGCTGTGAAGTTATTCAGTGCCTGCGCACGCTGCTGTCAGCCTGTGACAGGTTTAAAGGACTGTCAAAAGAAAAAAGTGACTGACAACTGCTAGGCATCTGAGCTGTTACTGAATTGAGTAGGACTTTTTATAGCAATTAATCGGAAAGTCATTTTTATCACTGATCTGTCGAGAGAGAGAGAGAGAGAGGGAAAAAAAAGGATTATGAGTTTATTTGTATTTATTCCGTTCGATTTTACGGTCAGGGGAAAAAAGGCTAGAAGAGACCGACGTTAACCCCAAAGCCTTGCTCAGAAAATTAAACCTGCGTTATATATTAACTCAAATTCCCTTTGAAGTGTGTCTGAGACTCTGCACCTACTGCATTAAGAAACTTGAGAAGCAACCTGGGAAGCTGAGAACTTTATGCCTAAAGCATTTATGCAGAGTTTCTTGAGTCGGTTTGTTCACTGTATGTAAGTATTACATCAGGGAACATGATGTTTTTTTGCACCCGTTAGCTAATTACTAATCTCCCCTTGCAATTCCTGCGCAGGTGAAAAAATAAAAATAAATAATAAATGTGATCCAAGTAAGGAATAAAACACTTAGTGTGCTGTTCAAAGAAAATAATCAATAGCGACGCGGTGTGATGCGGAGCGGAGTCGTCCAGGTGTTTATTTTCCTATCACAGCATGTCCAGAAGTATTTTATTCTCCTTATTGCACAGAAATTTATTAACGATTAGTTGTTTTTTTTTGTTACATTTATTAAAGAACATGTCATGCATTTAACATCTTTTTTTTTTAATCCGGTTATTATTAGGCTTTACGCAGCGTCCAGCGTACACGTCCCCGTGAACTCGTCGCTACTATAGAAACGATAACGTATAACAATAACGAGGACTTTCATACGAACCTGTGATCCGAATTACGGCTGGAACTGTTGTTAGAGCGGCTGTTCTAAAAAAAATCCATCGACTCCTCCTGATGAATCAGATTTTTTTAAAAAATTCACCAGCTCTGTAGTACCAGCTTTTGAATATTTGAATTTCATGATTTGTTCATGTGAAATAATGCATTAAAGATAACGCCATATGTAGCTCTTATCCTTTGCAGCTATTCCTCTCTGAGGAATCTCTATGTAAAGAGAATCGATAACTGAGCCCGTCCTTTGCTATGTAGACGTATAGAACGATGCACGTAAAACGGATATAAAGCATTGTAAGAGCTGATATCGCAGAGGAAGGCCATGCGGTCCACCTTCAAGGCTTATGTATACATTTCACCCTGCTCTCCGATCGGTGTTTAGATTATATGGACGAGACACACCTGTAAATGTCCCCTCACAGATAGCCGGCATGAGTTTATCCGGTCCGAGCACTGGATGGCACATCTACAGCCGAGGAGTTGCCTTTATAAGGAGATTATCTTGGCCCTGTCTGCTGAGGTGCCTGTCCTGATTTACAGCTCAGACAAAAACAAAAGCACAAACTTGTCCCAATCTGGCAGGTATACGAGTACAAGATTGTGCTGTTAAATAAATAAGTTCATCTTGATTCATCCGAGCTTGACTGAACACTACATGAAGCATGAACTTATCCGTGTGGAACTACTTCATGTAGTGTTTAGTTAGTCTGAAAATAATCACTGGTAATGTTGCTCAGAGCATTGGTCTACATCACTGGTTTATTATCTGAGCGAACTGCTCCACCGTATAGTTTTCCAAGCCAAATAGGTTTTAAATAGTCTGTCTGAGATATCTCAAGGAATGGTGGTTTGTAGGATGTCTGTAGGATTTAGAAAGATCAACCATGATATTAAAAGCACCGACAGGTGAAGTAAATAAACATTAGTTGTCTTGGTGAAGTGGCACATGTCAATAGGTGATATATTTATCAGGCAGCAAACGAACGGGCAGTTCTCGAAGTTGACGTGTTGGAAGCAGGAAAAATGGGCAAGTGTAAGGATCTGAGCGACTTTGACAAGGGCCAGATTGTGATGGCTGGACGACCGGGTCAGAGCGTCTGCAAAATGGCAGGTCTTGTGGGTATGACGTGGTTAGTACCTAGGAAAAGTTGGTACAAGAAGGACAACCGGTGAACCTGTGACATGGTCATGTGTGCCCGAGGCTCAAGGATGGACGTGGGGAGCGAAGGCTAGCCGGCTGGTCTGATCCCACAGAACAGCTACTGTAGCACAAATTGCTGAAAACGTTCGAAAGGTGTCGGAACACACAATGCTGCGTATCACAGCTTGCTGTGTAGCCACGGACTGGTCAGAGTGCCCATACTGACCCCCGTCCACCACCGAGAGCACATACAATGTGCACGTGAGTATCCGAACTGGACCATGGAGCAGTGGAAGTAGGTGGCCTGGTCTTATCTGCTGCCGCAATACAACAAACTGTTCTTCCTTTCAGTCCGATACGTTTTGTTTGCTTTTTGCCATGTTTGAAGCTGTCCCGTGAGTTTCGTGTAATCGTATGCCGCCCTTCTGTCGGTAGATTTTAGACGAGCGTCACGGCTGCACTCTAAGAGATTAAGCGAAATTTTCTGACACCGCCAGAACTTCGTCGTCAGCCATCTTTGTTCACAGCAGTACTAAACCAACCCGCGGTGAGGACAATACATTATACATTCTAAGACCACCGATCTCTACTCCTGACCGAAGATTATACTTTGCACCACTTTAAACTGCCTCCGTGCACAGGAGCATGGCCTAGGCAAGATTGGAAAGTCAATTTGATAATGTTTAGATGTCATTTTGGTGAAATATAATTATGATTTCTTAACGTGGAGGTCGAAATATGTTACAGGCTAATAAAAATGAATTGGTTAAAACCTGACGTATTTGTACTTTTTGGCCGTGAGGCGGATTTCCGGCACGACGGCATACGGCAGAATTTCCCAGAGTGCCACACAACTGCTTTTGAAGCTAATTTCTTCTACATTTTGCATTTCTGGCAGCAACCCATGTAACAGTCGAAAAATCATTGTATTCTGCGAATCTCGAATTCTCTTTCATCAAAAGCCTGTTGACAAAAGCAATTATTCTACAAACAGCAGACTTTGAAGGTAAGTCAGGTAGTTCCCCGCTTATCCCGAACCTTTTAGGTGTCACGGTTTATTTCTGTTTTCTGAGCGTGGGGGTGCATTAGAGAGCTCTTTTATCTCATCTTTTACGTGATCCGTTCTCATACAAGCTCGGGTTTGATGGCCTCGGTCATGGATCCGTCGAGCAGGTCATCCGTTTGAGTTGATTCTGAAATGTCGTACTTAACGTCGCACTTTTTGGTTTTATTTTCATCGCATGATTTTAAACCTGGCTTTTCTGTCCCCGCGCCACAGACACTTGTAAACACACAGCCCATGTGTCGCGAACAGCTCTTTCAAAAATGAATCCCCAGTAGGGAGTCGATCTGACCACATAAAACAGCCACGAACAGGTGCTATCAGCCAGTATTTATGCGCGTGCACACACACAGACACGAGCATTAAAACACCCAGACACAGCAGGGCGAACGTCTGTGCCTCGCCCTTTTCATGAAAGGGAAATGGGCATAGTGAGACGTGACCGGTTTACCGAGCATGACAACCGAGGGGAGGACATGGGTGGATGCTGGGAGGTTAGTGCCTGTGTAGTGCTGCCAAACTCGTAGTCCACGGTCCACTGATAGCCTGGAACAGTGAATCCAGAAGAGATTCTTGTTTAGTGCCTGCCAATCTCTGTTCCTTTTCTCCTCTGTATCTCTCTTCCCTCAAACTGGCCAGGTCAATCAAGTGGATCATTCCTCCCTTCATTCTTGAGTGGAATTGTTCAGTGACTAAACCCCTATTCGGACAGGATTAGTTTTAACACGGGGTAATGGAATTATTACCGAAGTATCCTTGTAGATTTTAGTCAGTCATGTTAGTCTCTTTTTATTTTTTATTTAATTACTTATTTTTTTGTGCAGATTTCATGTGCATGCTGTGTTTTTCCTTCTGTAAAATGAGCAGTAGAAATAACCCCAGGTAATATACCATCCCATTCATATCGACATGTCGGTAAAGCTTCCGTTATATCCTGCGGGAATCTCTTCGGTATATAGATACTTCCGGAAGCGCTCGATCTTTTCTTTTGGTTTCGTCTCTCGCTAAAACCCGAACACCAAACCAAACTAAGCTCTGAGTTTATAATGCAGAACTCTAACCTATACGCAACATTTGCAAGGCTTCCAGAGGTTCATGCATGATGAACAGGTCACATGACTACATGATCAAGAGCAACTTGCGGAGTGACGCGCTCTACAACGAGAGTCTGTAATAAAGGTCAGAGCAATCAGTCGAGATTAAAATGAGATGTATGTTTTGCACAAGGAATTTTAGTTTGGGATCGTGGCGTGTATATCGAGAAGACGCTGCTATATCTGTGATTTATGCATCGTGCTCTGGCAGCATTACAGAACAGACGTACAGTGGGGTCCTAAAGTCTGATACCACTCTAGAGAGTGCTTCTAATTTGCCTTTTTTGAAATTTATTTTAATTAGTTTCCAGTTTTAAATCCATCCATCCAACCATCTTCTACACCACTTTATCCTTCCTTCAGGGTCACGGGGAACCTGGAGCCTATCCCAGGGAGCATGGGGCACGAGGCGGGGTACACCCTGGACAGGGTGCCAGTCCATCGCAGGGCACGATCACACACACACTCACACACCCATTCATACACTACGGACACTTTAGACACGCCAATCAGCCTACCATGCATGTGTTTGGACTGGGGGAGGAAACCGGAGTACCCGGAGGAAACCCCCGCACCACGGGGAGAACACGCGAACTCCGCACACACAGGACCACGGTGGGAATCCAACCCCCGACCCTGGAGGTGTGAGCCACCTTAGCCCCCCCAGTTTTAAATGTAAAACAAAAAATTTTTGCAGATTTTCAATGTGGTTTTAGACTTTTGGATCCCACTGTCTGTCTGAATAGTACTTAAGGTGTGTGGGTGTGTTTTGATGTCATTGTTTATCCATGTATATATGCAGATAGGAACTGGCAGTGAGACTTTTCAGACACTGGACATCAAAACAAATCGATAAAATACAGAAATGCAGATTAGAAGCACACAAACCTTTTTCTTTATTCATTTTCATTGAAAAAGTAGCAGATAGACCTGAGAGTCACCAGTATTGCAGTATTGGTCTGCTATATTAGCGCTGAGTGATGACACACAGTCAGTGCTGGACCAAATTAAGTGCCCATATCAACATAAGAAGATAGCTGTAGTAACTTGTTTTAAAGTGGATTACGTTTGATGCCGTACTTCAAAGAACAAGTCCATCCATCATAAACTTATCTGTAACATTAAGCGCCTTTTGGGCCATCACCAAGAATGTAGCTAAATGCCTAATATTAGATGCTCGACTTTGCCAGAGAACATTTTATCAGAAGCGCGTGTGAGATTATAAACATAGCATTACCCAAAAATGTCTTCTTTTTTTTTTTTCTGCTGGTTGTCAGCTCCTGTAATGACTGATTCATCACAGGCCTTTACTCTAATTGCAACACACCCTGAGGAGCTTTTTTGTAGGCGAGAAGTGTCAATTCCTGATTAGTGTAACGAGAATATACTCAGCATGAAATCAAGTATGATTGTGGTTGTGCGCAGGAGGGAACAAGCTGAAGAACCAGCAGTTCAGGCTGACCTGGGCTTGGATCTCTCTGGAGAAGGAGTATTACACGGTGGATGAGGAGGCCAAGTTCTTGGAAGTGGTCTTGAGACGGAGGGGTTACCTCGGCGAGACTTCGTTCGTCAGTAAGTCGCACTCCATGATCACGGTTCTAACCGTTGTTAGCTTAGGTAATGAACTATGAACACATTGATGTCATGCTATATTGCATCCATGAGGTATTATATATGTCACTCTTTATATTATTTATGAATGCGCATTATGAACCTTATACCACAGGATTGATCATATTAATATCATTAATTTTCTATAAAAGCGCAACTTTGATGGTAGTTCCTTAAATTGTAACATGAATTATTATTACGTGTTTATAACTGGCATACATTATAACATGTTCTGAACGTATCCGTGGATCTTTATACATATGGCCTTCATGGAGAATGTTGCCATACACGATGGGTTCTTTTTTCTTCTTCTTTTTTTTTGAGGGTTACAATTTTAAGCTTTATAAACCATTCCTATTTGAAACCTTTGAGAGTCCCCCTAGGAGGTCAGTCCATATTCGATTCAATTCAATTTTATTTGTATAGCGCTTTTTACAATAGACATTGTCTCAAAGCAGCTTTACAGAAATAGTGCTCCGTAGTGCTCACCTTGTCGTTTTCCATTTTCTGGAAAAAGCGTAATGCCTTGTTATCAAAAGACTGAAGACTTGAAACTCATGAAATGCCGTACTTTATGTGCTTCTCCAGTTCCTAAGCTCTTTAAGACACGATTGGTCAGTCTGGTTTCTCAGGGTTAGCGTCCTAATGGGGCTTTACTAGAACCTTCTAGGGTATGATCGGCAGACTTATAGAACCCTTAAGGGGTTCTTGCAAAAATGATAAGCCGAAGAAATGTTGGGCTTTATATTGAACTTATTTTCTAAGATTGAATAGTCTTTGTTTTGTTTTTGTTTTTTATTGGGGACAGAGTGCAAGACTTAGCCATTAGTTATCCCCTTTCCCCGTTCCCTTTTTCTAAAATGTAGATGTGTGATTTAAATTGCCAAGCACTGTTAACAAAAACGAAATATTGACTTTAAACAACAAAAAAAAGATGCCAGCTGCTAGGTTGGCAAAAAATAGCCTCATTACTGAGTAATTTCTCCCATTCCGTCCTAATTATAGTAATAGCGACACTCAGTGTAGTATATGGGCTGTTTCCTATGAAAAGTGTGTACGTAGATGCATTCAGTGACTTCTTTGAGTGAAAACCAGAGAGTATAGGACATTTTCTACCATCTGGCTTCAGCAGGGATTGCACAAGATTTAATACCCCCCGTTAAAAGGCACGGACAACTTTTTTTTTTTTTTTTTTCTCTTTCTGAAGCTGGAGTTCTCTTACAGAGTCTATAATAAAGAGCAGAAAGTTAAACCGTAAATGAAAAGGAGTGCTAAGCAGTGTGTCCCCTGGGTAGGCGATGCTAATGACCCAAGGTTCTCTGGCAGAGGAAGTGAAAGTCTGGGTGAAAGGAACAGGAACTGAACACTCTGATTCCCTCTGGAAAAGAGTGCCTTACTTGAGGATCACAGAATAAAAACAACTTTCCTCATTAGGGATATCTTACAGGATTTAGAGTGCAGCTTATGCTTGTCAGCTTTGACCTGTCAAACTCTTGCTGGTGATGCCACTGCTCAAATTTCTTATTTGTGCTGGTTTGGATCTATCGGAAATTCAGAGACTCCAGAAGCACCATTAGCACATTTAAGGGTGTGTAGATCTGCAGAAATCCTTCGAGGTTGTATGTAGAACCAACAGAACTACAGATTGACGTAGTATAGCTGACCAGCTTTGTCGAAGAGACAGGACGAGTTCGGTGAAATTCTTTTCTTTGCTTGTTAGGAAAGCCGGAGTCCGAGTACAGGGTCTGCCATGATGCATCACTCTTATAGCAGACAGGATTAAGGACCCACTAGTGGCAGCTTGACAGTACTCAGGATCTTCTGGTCAGTAGCCCAGAGCTACCACTGTCCCTGTTTAGAAAGCAAAAATCGCTAACCATCCAAAACCACCAGTGGGTTTAGTCAGGGTAGAGTGCTGAATATTTAAATGCTAATCAAAAGTGTGCAGCGATACTAGACCTTCAGGTCTTTTAAACTCTCCAGTGCAGGGATGAAAAAGGGACTTATCCTTACTGAATTTTAGAATAATGAGTCATGCTAGTAGTGGGAATGTTTATTCAGTCGACGTTGAAAGAGTTTTGAGATTAAAGGTCTTAACCTCGGAAGCATGAGCCGATCAAATAAAAAGCAAGGTTCTTTATAAAGTCTGAGCAAGTACACTATTAAATTTCAATTAGGGTGGTCATGCAGAGCCGAGTCTACGCATGCAGCTGTGAGAAAATAACAACCGGTTCCTGAAGCAGGCCTGAATCTTCTGCACCTCTGCAGGTAGACCTCCACTTATTCTACTGAGGTTAGATTTACCCGCTGATCATTCTCTCCTCCACTCTGAATGGAGACCAGGAGTGTTCATTCCTAACCTTCATTGACCTGCTGCTTGGCCCTGTGAAGTTCTCCTGCTGTTCTACTGCTGTGGAGAAGATATAATTTGAAAGCAGTCATTTCCTTTTCCTCTTCAAACAGAAGACTGATGTTTTTTCTGGCCCTGTTGGGCTAATTTAGTTTTACCCAGGCACGTGTGTGGGCAGATAGAGGCAGGACTCATCCTCTCTCCTGTGTCTGTTTTTACATATCAAAGCATTTTTTTTTCTTTCCTTCAAAGTATAGGTTCTCCTTTTTTTTCTTCTTCATATGTGCAACAGTGTTTCAGTAAGCCTCCTAAATTTCATGTCTGTCTAGTAACCCTCATTTCTGCTCATGTTCTGTCCTTCTGAACTAGTCTCCAACAGAAAGACCCATATCTGGCATATCTTTGCTGTTAATTTATTATACTTTCTAGTTGAAGTTTGCTTCTGTTTTTGCATTGACCATTGCTGTAGGCTAGGCAACTGGTTTAATTACCACAGTGCCCATGCTGTGCACGGTCCTGCCAGCTGTCAGAGAAAGCTTGGCACCCCTGCCATGATCCAGCTGGCACGATGAAGCCTTTGTCAGTCATCCATGTCCACCAAACCCCAGTGGACAGTCGCATTCAAATACAGCCCATCTCATTTTGGGTAGTAGTGGTTTGGCAACAAGCTCAGCAGTAGCCTTCAGAGATCATTTTGATTAACTTCCACTGTCTAATGGACGACAAAGTGCCTCCTTTGATGCAACAATATTTTATAAGAGATGTTTGTCCTCACGGCTGATGTTTACCGAGACAGAAAATAGGGTAGTGTTGCCAAAACATTGGTAATTTTTGGTAAAAATTTAACTGGTTATGAAACTTCACTTTTTCTTTGCACTATGTACTAAAATGACCCTTTATCTGTTATAAAGTATTGGTTCCCATTCGCACCCACTACATCACCCTTTTCCACTATAAAGGTATTGGAACCAAAGATGGCACAGCCGAGAAAGACAAAGATTTTCGTGGCAAAGCCCAGAAACAGGTCCAGTTCAACCCAGGCCAGGCCACTGCCACCTGGAAGGTACGGATCCTCGGTGACCACCTGTACGAGCAGTCCGAAACCTTCCAGATTGTTCTGTCTGAGCCTGTGATGGGGGCGCTCGAGTTCCCCCAGACAGCTACAGTGCAGATAATCGACCCTGAAGATGGTGAGTTGCCAAACTATTTCAAAATTGTCTACTTTGTGTTGCCACTGATATAGATAATTATCTCCAACTTATAACCATGTCTGACAGAATACCTGAGCCTGTGATTATATTTAGCCTTTCCTTGTGTAGATACGTTGACATTTTGTAAAACCTCATCAGCATCTTATAATGAGATTTTGTCTGGGTCTGAACAATGTTCGTCACTGAATAATATATCCTCAAAAATAGCCTTTACAGACCCTTATTATTCAGGTAATACCTTTAGTCTTTAATATATCATATTAACTTTAATATGAAAAACAAACGAGGACTTAGAAAAGGACCATTCTCGGACAGTAAAACAAAGCTTCCTAAATGGGGTGATGACTTTCTTTGACCTTAACATTTCACTGTGTTTCAATCATTTGTTAAACTCTCCATAACATCCATTCGGTGTAACAGCTCTCTGCGATATGGATATGGCAGGCATTAGGCAAATGGAGCATCAAAAAAGCTCAGTTTTGCATGAAATGAATCAGATACTTGATGATTTATTTAATGCTCCAATGATCCAATGAAGAAAAGTCTAAAAGGTGCTGCTTCTTGAGGAACACTAAAGGGTGTTTTTCATTACTACATATTGAAGCGTACTTGGTACAGTGTTGTGAAAAGGTATCAGAAATTAAAACAAAGGTAACCTGAGTAAACACAAAAATACAGCTTCTAAATGAAGGTTATTAATTGAACAAGCAAGTTATCCAATACCAACTGGGCCTGTGTGGAAATGTATTTTCCCCGTATTTACTAATTCCCCAAATGTATGAAACTGCATTCATAATGTGGTTCAGCTGTACTAGATGCAACCAGGCCTGATTACTGCAAACCCTGTTCAATCAAATCAACACTTAAATAGAACTTGGTTACCCAGACCCAAAAGGTCTTACCCAGTAACACATTATGCCAAAGTTGAAAGAAATTCCAGAAATGATGAGGAAGAAGGTGATTGACAAGGGTTACTAAAGCTATTTCAAAGGCTCTGGGACTCCAAAGAACCACGGCGAGAGCTGTTATCTCCAAACGGAAAAACTCGTCACAGTAGTGAACCTTACAAGAAGTGGCTGACCTTCAAAAACTCATTCAAGAGCACAGCGACGATTCATCCAGGAAGTCACAAAAGAGCCAAGGACAACATCAAAGGACCTACAGGCCTCTCTTGCATCAATAAAGATCACTGCTCATGTCTCCACTATCAGAAAGATACTGGGGGAAAATGTCCTCCATGGAAGAGTGGTGAGGTGAAACCCACTGCTAACCCAGAAGAACATTACGACTCGTCTGAATTTTGCCAAAACACACCTCGATGATCCTCAAACCTTTTGGGAGAATGTCCTGTGGACTGATGAGTAGAAAGTGGAACTGTTTGGAAGACAGGCATCCCGTTACATCTGGCGTAAACCAAACACAGAATTCCACAAAAAGAACATCATACCTACAGTCAAGCATGGTGGAGGAAGTGTGATAGTGTGGGGATGCTTTGCTGCTTCAAGGCCTGGGTAACTTGCAACAATTGCGGGAAACATGAATTCTGCTCTCTACCAGAATCTCCTAAAGGAGAATGTCCGGTCTTCAGGCTGTAAGTTGTAACTCAAGCGCAACTGGATTATGCAGGAAGACAATGATGCAAAGCATAGGAGTAAGTCCTAGTCCTAGAAGTAAATGAACGACTGATCTCCAGTTATCAGAAGCATTTGGTTGCAGTTATTGCTGCTAAAAGTGGCTATAAATTTACTTGTAAAACATATTAGAAAACGTCCGCCACACATTCTCTGCACAGTTGTTCTTGTTCAGTAGATGGTTTAACATATCAGTGGAATCTCAAAGGGGCTCAACTGCAGTCATGGTAGTCAGTGATGTCTTCGGGGAAATCAGCATTTTTAAGTCTGATTAATTGAGATGATAAGGAAGTGGTTTTCATCTCGTATAGAGAGAATAGTGTTTCTGCTGATTCTGTTCTTTTTGAAAAAGATCCGATTAGGGGTGGAATAGGGAAAAATAACGAACAAAGGGTAGAGGGAAGTGATGGAATTAAAGGTGGATCAGCGAATCTTCTGATTGTAATTTTACATTCACGGAAACGCTTACATTAACTGCAGTGCAGATATTAAATTAATTATTAAGTAAACTGCAAACTGATTCTGTATATTTGAAATGGTTTAAACCAACTGAAGTGGGTTGCGCTTAGCCTTCAGTTTATCAAAATAATGCATTTTCTTCTAGTGCACTTGCCCTTCAAAATGTAGGCCCTTGATCGAATAATAATAATAATAATAATAATAATAATAATAATAATAATAATAATAATAATAATAATAATAAAAGATACCTTGATTATAAAAATCTCCTGCCATATTTCAATTTAATTTGTGATTTTATCTGGTGTATTAGATATTATCCGTCCTAAACTATGTTGTGTTACAGTTTATTGTGATTATAATTTTTAACAATTTAAAGGCATTGTGTAAATATTTTTATGGGAATTAATGTGGCGGAATACATACTGGGAAGTCTGAGCTAGTAATGCACGTGTTATTACATTACCACTAGGGACCAATTAAGTTTCATGGATTTTAAGGGCGTTTTGTATGCTTGGTTAATTTAGATATAAAGACACAAACAAACAAACAAACAAACAAACAAACTGTGGAACACAATTTTATGCTGCCATCCATGACTTCTATATCAAAATAATTCATTTTTGCTCAAATATGTTATTGCGAGATTTCCTTTTTTGAATTGATGAATCATGTTTTTGTTTTTTAAGCCTAATCCTAGAAATCTACACTTAGACGTTGTATATTCAGGTCTATACGCCCGTTTCAGTGTTTTTGAAGGTCACAAGTCTGAGGGAAGCTGAAAATATTTATGCTACAAGTGTGTAGTTGAAGTAAAGGTTACAAACACACACAAAAACAGCGAGCCGAGGCCACATTAGCATAAAAATACTCTGACATTCACACTGGCTCTGGTTCGTGCAATGCGAGAGAAGCCTCGAAAATCTTCCTTTCGACCTTATCTTCTCCATCTCTGTTCAGTTCCCGACCGCCTAAAGGAAAGCGCTGAAAATGATTACCATCTGATTTGAGGTATTTTCTGGCCACTAGAGTTTATTGCATAGCCTTGTACCTCTAGGAGGATATCGATTCCTCTCCCATGATCCACTGCACACTGGAGCATGTTCACAAGTTTTAACATCTTACACTCGAAGAAAGTTAAGTATTCTTAGAGTTCTATTAAACATTAAGTACTACAGAACCCTTCTGTTCTATTGTATTCACAAAGCGATGGATGTAAACTTGTTTGAGCTAGCTGTGGGCTGTAACGGTGTGATTTTTACTTTCTTTAGAGTCGACAGTGTTCATCCCTTCAGCAACATACCCGATCGAAGAAGACGTCGGAGAGTTTCTGATTCCTGTCCGCCGGTCCGGAGACGTGAGTCAAGAACTGATGGTCGTCTGTTTTACACAGCAAGGTACGCAGGAAACGTCGCACAGCTTGACTGTTAACATCACCTATTCTCTCGACATGTTTATTTATAGGAAACATTCCTGATCTTAATTGCTGATTTTTACCCCGAATGTCCAGATGGTTTTTCAACCACATGGCAGTTTTGCTTCATTTTCATCCGTAGTCCATCCTTCCGTCATCTGTTGACTTAATTGTCTCAGGTTTTCTGTATTCTACATACAGGTCTAGTCTAAAAATGTATTTTTTTTAAGCGTTTCTCGGACTTGTAATAGTAATAATCCTATCATTTCAATTATAACCATGATACGCAATATCATTTGCTGATCAATATCAATGCAAAGCTTCTTTTTATCTTCACTCTCGTTCTGCCCCATGTCCTTAAAAGGCAACTTAGTGTGACCAAAATGGTTTGGCTTGATTAGTTAAGGCTTGCTAGTATTTTTATTACGGTCGTGGAGGATGGCTATTAATAACTATAACCTTCGCATTTATTATATCATTTTCAAGATAATAATCAGACATCTTGACTAATCCTGTGAATCTGTTCCCATGCCTTGTCCTGAGGGTCATTAGGTCTCCAGAAGTAAACTATAAAATGACGATTCCCATCATTCTTTTACCCAAGTCTGTACTTGCCATACCTTGCAGGCACAGCCACCGGTACTGTCCCCGCTACAGTACTGTCCTATTCGGATTACATCTCGCGTCCAGAAGAACACGTCAGCGTTCTGCGCTTCGACCGAGACGAAATCGAGAAGGCATGCCGTGTGGTGGTCATCGACGACTCGTTGTACGAGCCCGAGGAAAGCTTTAATGTCAGCCTCAGCATGCCCATGGGGGGTCGTTTGGGCCGGGAGTTCCCCACCACCAGGATCACCATCCTGCCTGACTCTGATGATGGTAAGGAGCTCAGTCATCTTTAGTTTCAAAGCTGTTTCCAGGGAAACCGTTAGATCTGTTCTCATAGGGTCATATTCCAAGCACTAAGGAGTTAATATTGAAATTTTGCACATTCAGACCTCAGACATATCTACGGACTTAAGCACTACTCAGTCAGGCACACGGGAGATGCAAGTGAGGCAGACTTTACCTAAAACAGAGGCGTGTTTAGTTGCACATGATTCTGATCTAGTTTTTCATGCATGATATCAGCTTGAATGAGGAGCAGTGCTAAGTCCAGCAACACTCTCTGACTGTTTGATCTAACCACAACATGTCATGCTGAAATATTTATTTAATAACAACAACAAAAACAAAAACCTATGTACTGTCAATATTAGGGAAATATTCAATATTAATATTAAACATGACACAGTTAATTAAAATGTCTGTAAATTCTAAAAATGGTCAACATATGACATTGGAGGAGACTGTTTCTTAATTGCTTATCTTGAGGAACCTGTTTTTATTTGATTTGATTTTATAAAATATTATTGAGCTGTAGTTGTAACAGATTGCTCGGTCAGCTCATCCTTTGAACCATGGACGAGTTTTTTTTTTTTTTTTTTTATTTCCTCCCCTCACATCACATTAATTCGTGATAGCATTTCCTGCATTCTGTGCAATTCATGACCTTGATTTACCATCCTAAATTATGCACACATTAATTGTGACAGCACACAGAATAAATTTTTAAAAAATATATATATATGTATATATATTCATAGTCCAGTCACTTGCAACGTCTCTCGAGCCGTCTAAAGCTTCACGCTTTCTGCTACTGTTTATTGTGGGGGGGGAAAAAAAGAATTTATTTGCTTTTGAAATTGGACAGCATTGAATATAGCTTAAATTTAACAAATGTAATGGTAGAAAAACACTATTATTGACCAATCTGTTCTTTCAACAGGAAGCGAAACAGAAAATGAATGACCAACATAAAAAATATTAAACTATAACACATGCTCTGTATATTGAGAGTGATTTCGGGCTTTCCAGTGGTTTATCAAACTTGTACTGGGTGAAGTTTTGGCTCATTTCTACGCTCTAATAACTTTGGTATGAATTCTGCGTTTAAAGAAAATAGCACTGCTTAATGCTTATTATGTAGTTTAAAAGCAATTTAAATACACCCCTAAGAAATAGGGGTGATCATTTTGTGATTTCACACCTCATTCTGCAAAAATTGCCAGTCATTGTAAATCAGGTCCAGCGTTCAGCTCAGGTGAATGAAGAAGGAAATGATGTCGAGTGTGGAAATGAACCATATATTGAGTGTGAAATTGATCTGAAATTGATTGGTGTTTTCAGATTCACTCTTAATACCATCAGTCTCAAAACGGGAAAGGTGTGTAGTGATTCCTCCGGTTAGGAACACACGTGACATTATTATCCGTGTTCTGTGGAAGCCGAACAGATCAAGACATAATAAGATCGTGAAAAATGCTGTTTGTCCTGTTTTGTTCCATAATCTCAGTTGTACCTTGCTTATTTGCCAGCCTCAGTATCTCACAGCAAACAGTACAGGGTGTTCTCGTATAAGGGTCATGCTGAGTATAATGATTTCCAAATTTTCCCCGACCCTTTCTAGTACATTTTGTAGATACCAATAGATTTAAGGTGATGGTCGAGGTCATTTCTTGGTGGTTCTGTGCGTCATCATGTTATATGTGATGACTGTCAGCTTTAATTTGAGACTATTTACATCTCTATTGGTTGATATTGGGATCTGCCATGATGGGGGACGATAAATAATTGCACAGTTGGCTGTCCACTTTATTAGCCAGCTGTATATTCCTGTATAATCATTCCTGACTCTCTAATCCCGGGACATTATTGTAGCGTTTATTTATGTGTTGCATTGATTGAACTGTTTACTGCAGATCAGTTCAACATGATGAGAACTGTGCAAATCTGAACAAATACAGCTGAATTTTGATTCCGTGTGAATAATGATGAATAATTCCTCCCAAGAGATAAAACTTTGATTTTTTTTTTTTTCTTGGTCGTATGATTTGTTACAAAATGGTCTAAAAATGGTAAGATCCTTATGACTGGGTAGCATGCTGCTTCATGTATGGATTTTTTTTTTTTTTTTTCTGAATGTTTTGAGTAATTATATGACATTTTGAAATTCTCCATCGCCTTCATTAAATAAAAATAAGCATTTGACATAAACAAGCATGACTGATAGCTGTTATCTCTGTTTCCAGAATCAGGACTTCTAGCAAAGCTGTGGAATAACAGCATAAAGACATGCGGTTGCTACCAAAACTTTTGCCAGCAACAATTCAATTAAATTGAATTCAAATTGAATTCAATTAAATAGCTCTTTTTACAATAGATTGTCTCGAAGCAGCTTTACAGAAACATATAAACACAGGATAGAGATTTTAAGCGTGTGAATTTATCTCTATTGGGCGAGACGGTGGAGACGGTGGTGAGGGAAAAACTCCCTGAGATGATACGAGGAAGAAACCTTGAGAGGAACCGGACTCAGAAGGGAACCCGTCCTCATCTGGGTAACGCCGGATAGTGTGAGAGTAAAAGAAAGTTCATGATGGTTTAATATGAAGTCTGTTTGTTGAACTAGTCCACTGTTCACTAAAGGAGACCTGAGTGTAAAACTGCATGTGGTAATCGCAGTCCCAAGGCCATCGCAGCAACCGTAGTCCCAGCGACCACAGCGAGAACGTCCATGTGGAATTGAGGTCCAAATCTATTTCATATTACTTCAAGCAGATGGTATGAATCCCTGCAATAGACTGGCATCCCATCCAGGGTCTGTTCCTTCCTTGTGCCCAGTGTTCCTTTGCCCATTGTATGAATCCAATGCAACCCTGACCAAGACACTTAATGAAGATGAAGGAGTTAAAGAAAATAGTATGAATTCTATAATGTGCGGTGAGTAAAGGCAGGAAGGCAAGTTGTAAACTCAAGTGTTTGCTTTATTAGGGTAGATCCAGAAACCACTGCCTATTAATGAGAGTCCAAATGCAGGCAGACTTGGTTATCGTAGAAATAGCCATAATTGTAAATGAAACTAACAGACAAGGGTGTATCAGTAAAACACAGAAATCAGAGAAGAGAGGATCAGAATATGAGACACCGACACCAACAAATAGAAGTTAAATGCATACTTGCGTCAGAGCTGGGCAACTCGAGCTCCTCCCCACAGATGGGTGGCAGAATGTCCTTGTAAAAGCAGGAGGTAGAAAGACTGCTCCCTTGGTGACAGCAGGAGGTGGTGTGAGAGGGTTCTCTGCAATGGCAGGAGGCAGCATGATGGCAGAACGTGTAACAATGGCTTCCTCTGTGAAAGCAAGAAAGCGCAGTCTTTGGCCAGAGTCATTGATTGGGCAGGCTGGCCTAAAGAGTGGCGTACATGTCGTAGGTGATTCCATGGGTTGAAAGGATTGGGCTCTGGAGAACATAGGGAAAATGCATGTTAAAACTTGGCTAATGCAAAGGGTTGTACATGAGGTTAAAATGTTCAAACAGGAAACGGGTGAACACAGTCCGGCGACAAACCACTGACAGATCACCTTAGGAAGAAAAAGGGAAACCATGACAGATTCTTAAGTGCACAGGAGCATGTTCAGATCAAACTCTTAAACTCTGTGGAACATGATTCACCATTCAATGGGACAACTTACAAATGCAACTATGGAGATATTCAGGGATAAATGTGGAATGTGGTTCTCCAGCCAAGTCTGTCGCCAAACCAGTAGCCTACTGAGCATTAACATTTATCATGGACAAGCCTGGTGGTAAGAAAAAGAGAAAAAAAAACCCTCTAAGAGCCCCGGCCTCTGCAAGTTCATTTGTCCAATCACTCTTAGTCCTCTAAAACATGGGACAGTGCATTAAAACGTCTGTAATTCCTTCTGAATAAGCCTCACTTATTCGACATGGGCATACTTGCAAATTAAAGCTGACATTCTTCCCTGTAACCTATTTGTCATTGTTTCATTTCAAATCCAGTGTGAAATGAATCCAATGAGTTTCACTTCAAATCCAATGTACAGAGGCAAATCAACAAAAATTGTGTCACTGTCTAATTACCCTCAGCCTGCACTGCATTCAAGATGATGATGGAGGCTTTGTTCGAGTACGGCTCAGGAATATGAAGGAGAGTTTACACTGAATGTTTCATTTAAATTCATGGAATTTATTGAACGCTGCTTCAAACCTTGAAACGATTTTCCACCTATAATTCATGAAGCGTAAAAGCAAAGAATAGAAGAGGCACACCTGAGGGTAGGGTGAATGGATGATTTTGCCAATAGTGTAGCGACAGTTATTCCAAAACACCGTGATGATGACGTTTGACTGAGCGGCAAACAGCTTGTGTGATCCTTTAAAAATTAATCTAGCTTCGTGTCAAGATTTTTTTGTTGTTGTCGTTGGATCCCTGCTAAACGCAGAGGGCATTGGAAACCAGTTGGCGTTTAATATGAAGTGCCAAAAATGTGTGCTTCCATAGTGGTGGTGGCCCATTGTTATTGCTTGGAACATGTACGGTTCGTTTACCTCACCGAAGGACAGGAATGAAGGCCAGCAATCTATTTAACTTGTGATTGCAGGTAGAATTGGATAAAAATGGTGGCGGAAATAAATATTTAACTAGGCAGGACCGTGTGGGTGTGCGTGCTTCCTCTTAGCATTCCCTTATCGTAAATCTGCAGGCGTAGTTAGGGGGGTGTTCTTTTATCGTATCACCCTCATGGTGCCTCTTTTGTTCAGCAACACCTCCGGGCTTTGGCTGCCCTCCCCTCTTCTCACATCCCTTCCCCTTCCCTCCTTTCTAGTCCGCCTAACTTTTTTAGTCTAGAGTGTGCATACTGGGTGCAAAAGGTGCAGCACCAACTGCAAATTCCTCATTTTACAGATAATTGGAACGGTTACATCTTACGCAGCCGGAGGGAAAGTAAAAATAGGTTTTGAAGTGGCAAATGAAGTTTGAATGCCTGAGTAAGGTAAACCAATGCATGGTGTCCAGCCTGCTGTAGAATACAAGTTAATTAAAATCATTTCAGATGTACTTGTACAACACAAAATTGTCAGGAAGCAGCTTGACTGAAATCCAGATGTTGATTTAGATCCCTAATGAGCAAGCCAGAGGCAACAGTGGCAAGTAAAAACTCTCTGAAATGACACAGGGAAGAAACCAGACTAGACAGAACCCTTCAGTTCTGGATGCCACTGCATATCATTGCTCTTCTACCTACTGTTATTCCGAAGCGTTTCCATGGGCGACCATCCGCTAGCTGAAGGTCACAAGTGCAGAAGCTCTGAGCAGACTTAGAAGCATAAGCATGATTATAAGATTCGAATGGTACAATAATGATGTACAAACAACTCCCATCACACCTTGAATAGTAATGCAAAATAACTCATCCATCCTCCCTTCTAAATGAGAATCAGCGACACCCCATTGAGAGGAGATGAACTGTGATGGAGGTAACAAACAATTTGTTTGCACACTGAGCCTGTTGAATCTGTCTCGCTTATTACTCCCATACATGTCTTATATTCAATAAATGAGCATCTGACCATAACCTTACCAGTACACATCACATGCTACTCTTACTCTTAGCGGTATGTTCATCTGTTGTAACTTAATCCGCTTAACGTCTGACACGATCGTTCATGGTAATCTCTAAAGAATTTCCACAGTTGCAGCTGTTGTCCTGAATAGAGATCCCGCGTGTTGTTCAGTCATTGCCACCGTGTAGTTCTTTCTGGAATATCTCCACACTGGTTGCAATTGTATGAAGGGAAAAACCTTCATATGAGCCGATTGGTGAGAGATCAAGTGGCTGGAATGTCAGCTTTTCCTAAGACTAAAAGCTTCTTCTTTCTTTCTTTTTTTTTAAGTAAAGATGATTATAAGGAGTTTAGAACTGCTGTTGGTCCTTTTCCAAGGTTTTTTCGTGATGCACTAGGTCAGCTGTCTGCAAGTACGTTTGTGCAGGCACCGATAAGGATGGAATCTGTTCAAACGTGGATTAAAAATTGACGGTCAAGCTGTAGCTATTAGAAGAAGAAGTCTCTAGTAGACCCAGTTGATCGTTAGTCATGCTGTCTGAGAAGCTCAGAGATGCTACTAACAAGCAGTAATTGGTGAAGATTGGCAAGTGGTAGTCACAACAATCATTAAGTCGCTTGTTTCAAAGTAAACATCAGACGTTTCCAATTAGATAACGTTCCGGCTAGATAATGATACATGAAAATTCATGGTGAATTCATGTGACTAATAACTACTGACTGTGAAATGCAATATCAGTGATGTAATGTAAAACATGAGTGGCATGATGGCACCAGATGACAGCAGGCGTCCCAAAAAGTTTTATGTCATCTTTGTTTTATGTCCAGCACTGCAGTGGATTGGAATAATGAGTCTTTATTGGTCACATATACAGTAGAGCATAGTGAAATTGTTTTCTTCACATACCCCAGCATGTTAGGAAGCTGGGGTCAGAGCGCAGGGTCAGCCGTGATACAGCGCCCCCTGGAGGACAGAGGGTGCCTTGCTCATGGGCCCAACAGTGACAGCTTGGCAGTGCTGGGGCTTGAACCCCCGACCTTCTGATCACTCACCCAGAGCCTTAACTGCTAAGCCACAACTTCCCTACGGAATGAAAAATGTGTCCACGTCTCGTACAGATACAGTGTTTGCCTGGTGGCTCGCTGTTTTGAAACCTTCGACCGAATACATGTGGATACTGTGGAAATTGATTTGTGGATAGATGTGAAAAACGTTGCCACGGTTGTAACAAATGTCCCCGTACCACGTTCAGTCATAGTGGAATTGAGCCGCGTTCACCTTTTATCTAAATTCTTTCATGTTCATTGAGTAGTTTTTCTCATTCGCTACTTATTAACAGAAGATCTGAGGGAACGACTGGGAAATCCTGCTTCTTTTCAGAAAGATATGCTGATTCAGAAACCGTTCTCTGAATAAAGTTAAAGCAACCACAGCAGGAGGAACAAATAAATAAAAGCCATTTACTGCAAACCATGACACTCATACCTTTCGCACTTGTAATTTTCATTCTTGCTGTGAACAGTTTTATTTGCCTAACTGAGTAAATGGCTATAATGAGGGATGGTGTATCACAGGGATTTTCAAGTATAATATGTGAAGTTCACTTACAAGGATCCAAATAAGCAAATAAGCATGACTGCACGGTGACAACAGGTAACTTTTAATGCTTAAACCAGGACTGTCAATCATACATCTTTAGCGTTTTAGATTAAAAGTGTCTTGTGGACCATAATTGAATTGATTTTAATTTTTTATTTTTTTTTATAACAGAGCTAGTCTGTTATTCCACTCAAGGCCATCAGATCAGCTACTGATTAAATGTGCCATTGATTTAGTATTATTCAGTAGCTAGCTAAAAAGTTGATCTTGCAATAACCGTCTTCTTCCAAAAGAGCCATTATAGAGCCAAAATATAGAGACATCTATATGTTCTTGCTCTATACGAAACTGATTCTTCTTTTGCTCTGGCCCACTTTGCATTGGACAAAGTATAATGTGACTCAATAATGACACCCCTGACGTAACCATCAGTGATTAATTCATGGCTGTAATTAAGACGCATCGATTTGAAGCGGTTACATTATTATTATTTTTCTTTTCCCACCTACACTGCATGTTAGCGCGTCCGACTAATGCTACGGAGCCACGCCATGCCTTGGAAACAGATTAAATCTGTTTTGAACATGAAGTGAAGAACGAACGCCTGCTCTGCGCGATCGTGTTTAAACATTGCGCTTTCGTCGATAGCTTTGTTTCAAACAAGCCGTGTCGCTGATCAGAGAGTAAATGAAATAAAATAAGGTATCTGCGAAAAGCCTGGGAAAGGGCTTTCCTTTCATGATGAGCTACCGAGCTACGAGAGAAGCCGAGATGGTTGATGTTTTAAGCGACAACAAAAAAAAGGACAAGGGTTTCTTCTTTCGTATGTTAATCAGCTCTTTATGGTTGTTTTTTTTTTTTTCTCCAGTCAGTCTGGACCGTGTTCTACCAGTTAACGACCCCTGGCACATTATCATCATATAGACAAATGAGGTACATCATTCTGTCGTTAAAATTTGCTACAACACGGTGACGACTGAGAATTCTTTCTTTTCTTAGTCTTCATAAACATGGCTTAACCAGACGTGAGTGAGGGATCTTTTCAGCGTGAAGAGAGTCCCTGATGGCTTTAATCTACCAGATAAAGAGAAGAAAGGTGATTGTGTGTTATCGGGAACAGTGCTATCCAGGCTTGAAGTTCTGTTAGTGGTGGTAAGTGACAATCGGAAGCCTCTTAAGCGTATCAGTTGGCATGCTGATCCTGTCTCGCACCGATGACTTTGTCTGGAATGAATAAACAGGGCGGTGAGCAGCAAGGCTTTGTGGCGACACTCTTTGTGTATGCTTTTATTGTTATCTTGCTCTGCAAACATGAGCCTTGGCTGGTGGCAGTGCTGGGGAGAAAAAAATAGAGAGAAGAAGAAGACGGGGGGGAAAAAAGCAGTGCCTGAAGCTGCAGTCTGACAGCGACGTTCCTTCACCTCCAACAACGATGCATGCACCTGAAACCTAATCGGCTGTTTTTAACCCAACCAGACATAAGTCAGCTTATTGTGTGGCCATCTTCCAGCAATCTGAAATCAGTCCAGGTCTTGGTGACAGCTTAGACACTGCGTGCAGCATTCTTCACAAAAAAAGGAAAATGGAGTTGGCTGGTGTCTATGGTTACTTGGTTTATTTTTACCTCCAACTGTCAAGTTGTCAATGACCTCAGACTTTCTCATACTCTGTAAAATTGAACGTTTTTGTTTTTTTCTTCTTCTTCCTTATGGAATTTAGGGCTGTATGCACTACAGTTCTAACAAGTCACTTGGCACTAATGAAGAGTCAGTTTCTAACCAACTGGACCCGGGAGCATTTGGACGTATTTGTTTAGCCTCGTTATTTGGGCTCTTCTTTGGTTTGTAGACAAAACACAAAGGTCAGATTATACAAACTTCACTCATGAAAGATATCCTGACTTGTTTTTTTTAAAAACCTGAACGCTAGAGCCGAGGAAAGAAAACGCTCGGGAGATGAAAGGCCAAAAGAACAAGCGAACCCGCAGACCAAAAACCGACCAGAACTCGAAACTGACGAGGCAAAGGGTCAGAGAAACTGGAACACTGACACTTTTGAAAGGCAGAAAATATGGCTTAGAATGTCAGCAATTAAGCATGCACGACTTTGAAGTGTGCACAGACAAACAAGTGGGATGTAAACACCGTGAGTAATGAGACAAAACAAGACGCAGGTGGGGGACAGAGGAAGTACAGGTGCACACAATGATCAAGGCCAAATTCAGGGCAGAAAGAAGACAGTAAATAGAAACTTAAGACCTTGGAATTCTAAGGCTCTTTTGTCGTTGTTGTTGTTGTTGTTGTTCTTGCAAAAATGCGTTATAATTTACATCACTGAATATATACAACAGTACTTAAACATATGAAACAAAATATAAAGCTGAAATGCTGTCTGCTTTAACTTTCTTCTCACTGGCATCGTAAAATTCTCTCATCCAATCATAATTCCCCATTTGTGCAAGGCTAGTAAATGCTGTCTTAAATGAGGGAAAGGCAGGTTGAGTAATACATTTCCAGATTACTCTGTTACAGGAATTAAACACTTCGGGATGATGTACATGATCGGTATTTTCCTCTGGCGTCCCGTCTCGTCCGTACAGTTAGAATCTGATCGTTCATAGGTTACACGCTTAGCACATAACATGTATGTAAAATATACTTATATGCGCATTACTTATACACCTTAGACATGTCGCACGGTTGATGAGTCTTTTTGAGCATCGAATATACCTGTATTTAAATGTTTATGCTATATAGTATATACACTGTACACTTGGGGTCATTTTATAATAGGTCAAATATGGTGCAATCCTTCCTGACACAGGAAATAAGTGAATACGTTTAAGGATTGAATTTAGACACGACATGCCTTGGCTGAACTTCATTTGATCCATTTGACAACTATACACGGACGCACGGTGGCTTAGTGGTTAGCACGTTCGCCTCACACCTCCAGGGTGTGAGGTCAAAGAAACCGAACCAGACTCGTTTTAGGATACTACTTGTGGCAGGAGTTGAACATGGTGGAGAAACCTCTCAGGTGCTGCTGTACACATTGCATCCTCCATTCATGATTAAGTCGTAAGTAGCTTCTGTGCTGTGCGCTGTCAGTTTCAGGAGGAACGTTTTCAGCTGAGGTGCTAGCTTGTCTACATGATTGCATTTTAAGGATTGGTACGTCTAGAGATAACGCACTGTGACACACAGATTTATTGCTTTATTCATTTATTGCATGGATTTTTTTTACCAGCAATGAACTTGGAATATATGGATCGTAGTGGATTTACCGGTTAGCACGTTAGCATCACGCTTCCAGGGTTTGCATGTTCTCCCTAAATTGTCCGTAGTGTGTGAACGTGTGCGCGACTGTGCCCTGTGACGGGTCCAGGGTGTCCCCCGGCTTGAACCCTGACTCCCCTGGGATAGGCTCCAAGCTCCCCGTGAACCTACGTAGGATACAGAAAATGGATGGCTGAAGCTGGAGACGTAATTTGTAGCCTGTGTATGGCTGTTATTTTAAGTGCAACTTGACGTTTTCTTGGCTGCACAAGTAAAACAACCTAAAATAGCTCGGTCCTTAAACAGTTTTTGCATTAATTATGTGAAAGGCGACTAGTCAGCTATTTTTTTTTCCCGAGTTACAAGTTAAAAGAAATATTCGTTCGACCCTTAATATACAGATACTGAAAATCTCATGACGGCCTCAACTAGCTCATGAACAGAACGTGGATTTTAGTCACTGTGGCTTTGAAATATGTCTATTGTTACAAGCAGCCCACACATGTACAGTGAGCAACATTCATCACAACCGAATGCCCACCCACATCTGCTGTCTTATCTCAGCATTATTACATACCACGAGGCAGCATAATGTTTCCTATATACACAATAAATCTGTGCTTCAGGTGGAAGGAACATGTTGTTTCATGCTGTCTTTAATTATGGTCTGGTGCTGACTCCACTGCCTGTGCTCACATCCTGAAAAATCAGCTGTAAAACATGAAAATGCTTGTACATGAGGATCAGGCATGCTAAGTAGACCATTAAATGTGCGTGAATAATACAGAGTGAGTACTGGAGCGGCGGAGCACGTCCGGGGAGACAGGAATGAGCTGGGTGAAGTCATCAGCCTGTTATTAGTGCTTTATTCTCCCAACTCAACCTGAAGCAAAGGAACCAGATGTGCACGGGTTGATCTTCTCACCTTTTCGAAACCTCTGCCTTTAAAACCTGCCTTTTTTCATCTGGATCCTGAGACTCAGCCAAATTAGTGTAGTACATCATAGGACTGATATTGTTATTAGCCCCCTGAGAGTGATTAGATCGGGAGCTTCATATAGGAACACTGCTGTACACGTCATTAAGGGCATCGATTCCTGTTCCGGCGGCGCATCAATTTATTTCAGACTTATTTAAGTGATAGTAAAGCTGTCAGAAGAACGATATATATATACCTTGGGTTATTTCTACAGGTCATTTTATAGTGAGTAAAAGATGGTTTAATCTTTGCACAGACAGGAATACAGTGTGTACTGCAGCTCTGAACGGGATAAAGTGGATGCTGAAGATGAATAAATAAAAACGTGTTCAATAAAATAATAAATAAATTTAAAAGATGAATCATCCATAATTAACAACCCACTTCTCCGTATAAATCCCATCTGACAAGAGTAATGGGTATCGTTCCATGCAAACCAACCGGGATGGTTATTAAAAGAGACCGATCCTGAGTTTCAGTGACGTTTATAACGTCCTCATCAACTTGTCCTTATCAGTTCCCATCTTAAGGGCTGTTCTTGTATTTTGTCAGCTCAAATGAAGATTGTTGAATGACCCTGGGAGCAAAAACAAAAAAAAACTGACTTCAGGAGCTCAAGCAGTGAAAAGAATGGCAAGCGTTTTCCTACTTTACCTTCATTTCTATCCAGCGTGTTAACAAATTAGTTCAATATGACGATATGCTGTTTTGCCGCATATGAGGCATGTAAATTGTCAAGAAAACGATGTTAAGCCACATTGCTTTTGCTATGGCTATTTGTACCAGTTGGTGGACGTTGCCTCATTGGCGTAAATTACTATTAAATATGTTTGTCGATGCAGGGGGTATGAATATCTTCAACAATAATGACAGAAAAAGCACTGTGACAAAACGAAACCCATTTGAATTTGTGCCAAAATAAAAATAACATCGTCAGGATGTTCCCAACGCGCTAATGGCATTTTCATACTTGGCCGATTTGCTTGAGTCGGTAGTTGGGTTGTAATTGGAGGAGGCTGTCTTCATTCCACGTTCGTTATGAACCGCTGATTGATTGTCCAATTTTATAAGTCGCTTCTGGTATCCACAAATTGAAATGCTGCTACATTTATTTCATAAATATGCATTTATTTTTAATGAACAAATAAACGAATTCGGTTTTTGACCATTTTCCCCTCCATTTTATCTCAAGAAGGGGTCCGTGCAGCATAGCCAGGTGACTTTTCATTTAGAGTGGTTTAGAGAGTTAACTTTTATCCATCATTAGAAAATGTCAACTGAAACCTAATGAGAGTTCGCATGTTCTCCCCGTGCTTCGGGGGTTTCCTCCGAGTACTTCGGTTTCCTCCCCAGTCCAAAAAGATGCGTTGTAGGCATCTCTGAATTGTCCGTAGTGTGTGGATGAGTGTGTGTGTGTGTGTGTGTGAATGTTCCCTACGATGGGTTGGCACCCTGTCCAGAATGTCCCCCGCCTTGTGCCTCGATGTCACGTAATTAATGTAATGGAGGTTAGGACGGAAGCAAGTGCGGATAAGAGCTTTTAATCAATACGGGAAGGCAGGCAAATCCAAATCATGAGACAATAATGTGGTTAAAAACAGGCAACGGGTCGGGCGATCTGCAAACAGGCATAAACTGGGCGAGGCAAGAATCGAAAATGAGGAACAGGGTATAAACGCTCGGTACGGTGTGTGAACAGTCTCTTTATACTGTGGTTGTGAGTGCTGTGAGTTGGATGCAGGTGTGCGTGATTAGAATGAATGTGAGTGTTCTGGGAGTCGCAGTCCATAGCGGCCATGTTTGTATGCCGCAGTGCAGGATGGGAAATGTAGTCACGTTGTGCTGTGATATGACACTCGAGTTCCCTGTGGGATTCTTCAGGCTCCCCCGCGACCCTGTGTAGGTTAAGACGTACAGGAAAAAGGACGGACGGACGTTCCATGGGTGGAAAGTTCAGGAAATTTAAAAAGCACGGATAAAGCTGTCCCTGACTTTTAAACGTTTGTGAACTCCTGATCTAGAAGGCATTGCAGTTTGTCTGCAGATCTCAACCTATCAGCAGCATGTTTAATGAAAGTGTAACGACCTATAAATCCTAACATCATGCGTGAAATTTCAGCATCGATCGCTAATCGGACCATCTCCCTCTCCTTTTGGCCCGATTGTGATGCACGCCCTGCATAAAACTGCTCGCGTTTGCGCGGTGAACTTCACGAAGAACGCGGACCGATAATTTAGATGCTGCTCGTCCGTTTTCTTCTCCGAGAAATAATTACTAGGACGAGTTTTTTTTTGTTGTTTTTGTTTTTTTTGGAAAGAGTCAGGGGGAAAAAACCTACAGTCGTGCAAAAGCAAAGCTGTGGAAAGTTCATTCCATTAGCGAGTGTGAATGTGACCAACACCCTGTACTCCTCAGAGACTTACTGCCAACTGCAACCCCTACACACACACACACACACACACATTTCCTCACCTCCTGCACATCTCTCAGATGAATAAAGGCATCTCCCTGGCCTGCTCCTTTTACTTTTATCTATTTTTTGTTATCAGAAGATTTCATTCCAAGTTGGTGAAGTGAGGTTGGGGGTTGTTACAGGAAGAGCGACACTGGCACTTTAAGCTTCTCTGCTCTCAGAAGAACAGATGAACAGTAAGCAAGTGTTGCTTTTAAAAGCACAGGAGCATGACCTGAGCTCGAAACCTGTGCTGTGTAATACACGTTTCAGAGTGTTTACCAAGAATGAGAGCCAAATGTTTTTACGCACCTTTAAATGACTCCTAATGTGAAGATTGTTTTTTTGTTTTTTTTTTTACTGTGTCTAGGAGTATCTAACATATTGATACCAAAATGAGTGTGGAATAAAGCATTTTAGTTACTGTTACTGCCCTGAAGTTGATTAATTACAACAGGATTTCCTGAAGTGTTTCATTCCTCTCATACCACAGCAACTTCCCGACAGTTTCGGTACATTTACATTTAATAAAGGATAACAGTTCCGTTATCACGTTATAGCAGCTTTAAGCAGTCATTCCCTCACCGGTCTTAAGTTGATATGTTTTTGAGTGTTCTGTTTAATAGTAAAATGGTCAATTCCATGCGCTAACAGAACTGTAGTGTGTCGGTCATGAATTGAAACAGGCCTACATAGCAAAGAAGACGCTAGGTGTGTCTAATTTAAAAGAATTAAGAATTCAAGAGAAATAATTAAAAAGATTCTCCATTCAAAGCATGCTTGGATATAATTTTTGTATGTATTTTGAGTGATTAAATTCATCCACATACTGCTTAGTGGTTCGCATGTTCTCCTCACGCCTCCAGGGTCGGGGGTTCGATTCCCACCGTGGTCCTGTGTGTGCGGAGTGTGCGTGTTCTCCCCGTGCTGCGGGGGTTTCCTCCGGGTTCTCCGGTTTCCTCCCCCAGTCCAAAGACATGCATGGTAGGCTGATTGGCGAGTCTAAAGTGTCCGTAGTGTATGAATGGGTGTGTGAGTGTGTATGTGATTGTGCCCTGCGATGGACTGGCACCCTGTCCAGGGTGTACCCCGCCTTGTGCCCCATGCTCCCTGGGATAGACTCCAGGTTCCCCGTGACCCTGAAAAGGATAAGGGGTGTACATGATGGATGGACATGTAATAATTCATGCAGTAGACAAGACAAAAAAATCCTTCAGACCTGAAGCCTTCCCCACGGTGGAAAACTTCCTGAGTGTTATAAAGCACTGACACTGGAGACTCCTTCCATAAATGTCAAATGGCGCTCGTCCGAGTGGCTGCTTTTTAATGTACCTCACGTTTTGACAGTTCTGGCTGAAACTGGATTTTCCTGTTATGTACCTTGGACGTGGAATAATTTGCAAATGATTTAAAATTAGTCGCATTTGTATCCATTGATGAATTTAAAGGGCATCATAGAGAATGTTGGGATCGGAGGCGTATGATTTGTTTTCCGTTATAGGCGTCTGTGTTTAAATAGCTGTTTTTTTTTTTTTTGTTGTTGTTGTTGTTGTTTTATTGTGGATCTTTCTATATCGTATGTTGTATATGCTGCATTTTAATTGTGTTTGATTGGAACGCTAGTACGAATTTAGTCATTTAAATCACACCCAGAAGTACCGTCAGAGCTGTTGTGAATATTAATCGCCACCTTCTGACCAAATGTGCTATAACGAATTAACGCCGCATCAACAGCACAAATTTTTACATTCTATCCGTAACGTAACGTTTTTAAAGAACACTGCTCTATTTTAAGAAGAGAAACTAGTGCGTTTCTTTCATAACTCGGGTCACGAGTTAAAACATGAGATCCGGGTTCTTTGAACAAGTCGTGACTGTATTGTGGCTGTGTGCCACAACCGTAACCCAACACCGGCGGGGAATAGTTATGAGATATGCGGCTGTAGAGCCGGTGATTTGTAAGCCATATCCCTGTAAAACACGTGTTTGTCGCCTGTATGACATAAAGCTTATCTGGTTACAGGCGCTCAGGCACACTCGTACATCCAGCATACCCATGCCAAGGCAATCAGCAGCGATTACCCCCTAACCTCAAGTCTTCCCAGAGCTGGGTCTGAGTGCATGAAGAAATACCGTCGGTGCCAGGACTTCTCACGCTAGTCTGTCACTTGAACTAGAGGGAAGATATTCTTTATCAGCTGCACTTATATTGTAAATTAATTGTCACCCTCTCCATAAGCCTTGAGGCTATGCTTAAAGATCCATTAGCCTCGGGTGTTGGGTTTTACACAGCTTGCAAAAAAAAAAAATCTCCCTTTCAGGTAATTTGTATATTTTTTGCTGTCGTTTTGAGTTTGTAGCCCGAAATTGGCTAAGCGGGAGATTTGCATACAGGGCACTTTAAGGAAATGAGATCCTGAATAAAAAGTGTCTGAACTGGAATGTTTCAGGCTGAACTTTTCAACCTGCTTAAAATGTTCACGTTACAAATTTGCAGGCTTTTATTTATTTATCCTAAAGCTGCGGGGCTAATCCAGGTCACATTTATACAGGGTGTTATCTTATACTCTGTCGCAAAAGTGCGTTTTTTTTTTGTTTTGTTTTTTCTTTCTTTCTTATTAGCATAACAGCGAACGTCTTGCAGGAGACGTCTGTGCGTTCCTTGACATAATCTGATGTATTGTAGAAAAAGAAAAAATAAATAAAAAGTTATTCGACGGCTCTGCGTTACGCGAGCGCCGTCAAAAGCACTCACGGGTCTGACGGCCGAGAGACGGAAAGTCGGACAGGTCGGCAGCGGGGTTTATTTTCTCTGGGTTTAGTTGTGTTCCCTAGCGTGGACATGCGCTCTGTCAACATGTCGCGTCGTGTCAGTCAGCTTCCCGAGATCACGGCACATCTCTCACGAAAACACATTTGGAAGCTGAGAGCTACAGCAGCCTTTTCACGGGTTGTCTGTGTATGTGTGTGTGTGTGTGTGTGTGTGTGTGTTTGTGTGTGTTGTGAACATGTGCTATGCAGAGATGTGAGAAGCAGGAGGAATTTCAGCTGGGGCAGAAGGTTAATTGTGAGCAGGCAGGTCCAGACTGGTGAATGGATCTCAGCCTCCGGATCTGCTTTCAGGTCCACATGAAGACCCTCAAAATGCAAGCTGTGTCTTCACCTGAAGATTGTTCAAGTCAAAAACCATAAGCTCATAGTAGAGCAGGGAGAAATACAGAAAACGTGCCGAATGCACGTGTTAACATGTTATTGCATGGAAGGTATGTCTCAGTTCCTCATGCTCGTTTACACTCCCCCCATCCCCCCCAAACAGAGGCTTCATTTTCTGCCGTCTAGTGCATCATATATAGTTAAGATATGCACAGAACCCTCTCTCATCTCTCTTTGTACATGCTTGCGGTATTTTCTAATGAAGTCATTTGGGGTAATTTCCCGAAATAAACATACAAATAAGCAATTTGAACACTGTTTTCTTTTGTAATTATTGTAAGACGCAGGCTGTAATGAGCCAGGAGCAGTCAGGACGAACACAAATAAAAGGTACATTTATACTACCATTAAAAAAAAAAAAAAAGAAAAGAAAAAAAGTTCAGTGCCTTTTTAACAGTAATAGAATCCGTTTTGGTGTGAAAAAGAAACACATTTTTTTCTTTAAAAGGTTCTATAAAAGAACTACAGTCCCCTCTGAAACTATTGGAACAGAAAGGCCAATTTATTTGTTTGTGCAAACACCAAAGACATTGGGGTTTGAGATCAAAAGATGGATACACTGCCCTCCACTAATATTGGCACGCTTGGTTCATATGAGTAAAGAAGGCTGTGAAAAATTGTCTTTATTGTTGGACATTTTCGATCTTTTATTTATTTATTTTTAATTCACAAAAATACCCTGCTCTCATGGATATCGAACAATTGCAAACACAACACAGGTTTATTCCCCACCAAAAATCTTTGTTAAATATAGGTGTGCAACAATTATTAGCACCCGTATGAATTCATATTTGAAAATTATATTTGAAGTATATACCCATTGATTTAAAAAAAAAAAAAAAGTTGTACACCTTGGTGACTAGGAACAGGAAATTATTCAACCATGACTTCCTGTTTCACAGGGGTATAAATATGAGGTAACACATAGGCCAAATTCCCTTAGTCATTCATAACAATGGGTAAGAGCGAGGAATGTAGCTGTGATGTGCGGTAAAATGTTGTTGAGCTTCACACAATGGGGCGTGTCTATAAGAAAATAGCACACGCATTGAAAACGCCCATTTACCACCATCAGGGCAATAATTAAGACGTTCCAGTCGACTGGAGATGTTATGAATCGACCTGGAATTGGACGCGTGTCTATATCGTCTCAACGCGCTGTGAAGAGGACGGTTCGAGTGGATAAAACATCTCCAAAGATCACAGCTGGAGAACTGCAGAAGTTAGTCGTGTCTTGGGGTCAGAAAGTCTCCAAAACTACAATCTGAAGTCACCGACATCACCACAAGCTGTTTTGAAGGGGTTCAAGAAAAAAGCCTCTACTCTCATCCAAAAACAAACTCGAGCGTCTTCAGTGTGCAGACACTACTGGAACTTCAAATGGGATCGGGTTCTACGGTCAGATGAAACCAGAATAGAGCGTTTTGGTAATAAACACAGAGGTGGTTTTGGAGCACACAGAGAGGTCGCCGTATGGAAAAGTCCCTCATGTCCACGGTTAAATATGGAGGAGGATCTTTAATGTTTTGGGCTGTTTTTCTGCCAGAGGACCTGGACGTTTTGTTAGGACACATGGCATCATGGACTCTACCAAATATCAACAGATATTAAATGAAAACCTGACTGCCTCTGCCAGAAAGCTTCAAATTGGCCGTGGTTGGATCTTCCAGCAGGACAATGATCTAAAACATCATTAAAATCAACACAGAAATGGTTTACTGACCACAAAATCAAGGTCCTGCCCTGACCCTCCCAGTTCCCTGACCTGAACCCCATAGAGAACCTGTGGGGTGAACTGAAGAGGAGACTCCACCAGCGTGGACCTCGAAATGTGAAGGATCTGGAGAGATTCTGTATGGAGGAACGGTCTCAGATCCCTCGCCATGTATTCTCCAACCTCATCAGGCCTTATAGGAGAAGACTCAGAGCTGTCATCTCGGCAAAGGGAGATCGCACAAAGTATTGACTAAAAGGGTGCGAATAATTGTTGCACACCTATATTTAACATTTTTTATACACCTCTGATTTGTTTGCAATTGTTTGATATCCATGAGAGCAGAGTATTTATGTGATTTTTTTTTTTAAAGAAAAGATCAAACGGTTGAACAGTAAAGACCATTTTTCACCGACTTTTTTGCTCATATTTACCAAGGGTGCCAATATTAGTGGAGGGCGCTGTATGAGACCAGAGTTTACGATTTCAGCTTTTAGTTCCTGGTATTTACATCTAGATGTAAACATGATCCAAACATAAAACATAGAACATTTTGTTTAAGACCACCTAATTTTTAGATGAGCAAAAGTATTGGAACAGATCGAGGTCTGGACGTGAATTAAAGTAAATAACACTTAATATTCGGTTGCATATCCGTGCAATAACTGCATCAATCCTGCGACTCATTAAGATCACAAAATTGTTGGTTTCTTCTTTTATGTTGATTTTCCAGGCTTTTACCTCAGCCTCTTTCAGTTGTTGTTTGTTTTGGGGGGGTTTCTCCCTTCAGTCTCCTCTTCAGGAGGTGAAATGCTGCTCATTTGGGTCAGGCGATTGACTCGGCCAGTGTAAAACCTTCCACTTGTTTCTCCCTGATGAAGTCCTTTGTTGAGTTGGCAGTGTGTTTTGGATCATTGCCTTGCTGCATGATGAACTTCCTCCCAGTTAATTTCGATGCATTTCTCTGTAAATTGGAGGACAAAATGTTCCTGTAAGTTGCTTAATTCAGTCTGCTGCTCCCATCATGAGTTCCATCATCAATAAAGATTCGTGAGAATGTACCAGAAGCAGCCATGCGAGCCCAAGCCATGACGCTACCTCCACCATGTTTCGCAGATGAGCTGGTATGTTTTGGATCTTGAGCAGATCTGATCTTTCTCCACACTTTGGGCTTTCCATCACGTTGGTTGAGGTTCATCTTAGTTCTGTATGATCTTTGTGTCTCTACATTTCTTTGTGAATTCCAATCTGGCTTTCTGATTCTTGCTGCTGATGAGTGGTTTGCATCATGAGTGGTATGGCCTTTAACTTTCTGCTCTCAAAGTCTTCTTCAGATGGATGGATGGATGGATGTGGTGGTTTTAAACATCCTAACTTCAAGTTTCTTTTTAATTTCATTTTTATACAGGAGTATAGTACATACATTTGTTAATAGTGTTGTTGTGGTTGTTGTTGTTACCTCCGTAAGTCCTAGTACCTGAGTTAGTACAGTGAAAGTAAATGGAAAATGAAGGGATTAATAAAGTAACTAATGTGAGACTGATGGACCCTTCAGTTTGTGTAGGGTTCATTTATTTCAGCAGTGAGTATGTGCTTGGTTGTTGTTCCACAATCTAAATACAGTCTATTTCCACAAGAAGAACATCCCGTGCTCGTGGGAACACACAATCAAAAATAAAGATTCAGTCCCCCAGGTCCTGCAGGATCTCACTCCTTATTCACACCTCAACACTGACGGTAATGTTCACTTGTTGAAATTCTTCATGTGTTTGAAATTGAGACGCTGTAGTTGTGTGACCACGCCGTCATGTCACTGTGACTGATGAATCGTACTCAAGTCATCCAACGATTCATTTATTCATTTAGCCCTCGCTATTAAGCAAACTTGACCGATAAGCAAGTCCGAATCTAAGCGTAGAAGAAAGCAGATGATTGTTAAAGCTGTTGCTTGAGTGTCTAATAGTGTTTTCTTCACAGGTCTGGGATTTGAACACGCAAACTGTCTGAACCGCCGATCTACAAACTCTCGGTCTCTCCAGCAATCCAATCACGTCCGGTTCTGCCGTTTCTGGAAGTTTGTGTTGACGATCCAGTCCGATCTGAATTGATTATATTTCCCTGACTCACTGTTTCCACAGCACCGGTGTTTTATTTTGGAGACCTCGAGTACCGTGTAGACGAGAGCGACGGCTACGTGGAGGTTCGGGTTTGGAGAACAGGATCCGACCTGTCCATGACGGGAACGGTTACCGTGCGCTCACGAAAATCGGACCCCGTTTCGGCCGAAGGTATGTGACGTTGAACAGTGAACGACTCGTTAAATACTTTCCTGTTTCGATTCTTACGATGTTTTTTGGTGCTTTCTGGTGTCACTGGCAGTAGCTCTCCAGTTCTGAGAGTGAAAAAAGGTTTTCTGAGTGAAAAAAAAAACGTGCCTAAATGTGATCGATTCAAGACGTATCAGACCGTATCATCAACCCGAACTGAAAAGATAGACACAGGAACGAAGAGAGAGACGATCAAAATGCATTGCACTTGAATCTCAGTCCGCTTAAGCAACGGATAACAATCAAATGAATTTTTACGCAACGGCTCATTTTTCATTTTAATTGAAACTATAGATTATATAAAATGGAAGGATCCAGCCAAAAATGTATTCAAATGAAAGTCAAAGCGTCGCTCTTTTTAAACATATTCAAGTATTAAAAAGTCAATTAATTCTAATTAATAAAATGAAACCGTTCACAGCATATGAATCCAATCTATTGACGTATACAGTTTTTAACCAGTGAAAGAAGAAGAAAACCTTGAGTTGTCGGTCTGACAAAAAATGTAAAGGAATGATAAATGTTTTCCAGGTTCAGTCGTTGGGGTTTTACACGATCCTATATATCTAGGAAGTTAAAGCAGTCCCACCTCCCACAACAGCTGCTGATTAGTTTCTACCGTGCCACCAGCGAGAGCCTATTGACCTACTGTTGTACTGTGTGGTATGGCAGCTGCACCGCAGGAAACAGGAGAGATCTACAACGTGTGGTGAAAGCAGCACAGCCAATAATTGGGACCCCACTCGTATCCCTGACAGACATATACCCGCTGGCCGACTTAAAAAGCTCACCCTGGACACTGCCTGTTCTCTCCTCTCCCCTCTCGGAGAAGGTATAGAACAATGAAAACCAACAGAAACAGGTTAAAGAACAGCTTCTATCCTAGAGCCGTAACCCCCGCCCCCGTACTCACCCCCATGACTGAAACAGACTGATATCTGTTGAAAAAGAGACCGTCCTACATGCACTAAAACTAAAACTTTTGCATTTATTATTTGACTAGTAGGTTTTTAGGGCGTTAATTTAATAGATGTTGTTTGAGGAGCTGCTTAACTCATTTTCGTTGTCTTATTGACGACACTAATAAAGATCAATCGATCAGTAAAGAACTGCTATAGGTATAACATAACTAGAGTTCACGTGGATCAGAGGTTGCCTTTAGACATACGCTCATACACACAGGATGTCAAGTATCGTTCTTTTTGTCTTTTTTTCTTTTCATGATGACCTTCTGGGCAGGTTTATAAGTTTCTTCCTTTTTCCATTTGTGGCCTTTTATTGTGTGTGTGTGTGTGTGTGTGTGTCTGAGTCTGAACTATCATCAGCCTAGTTGCTCTCCCACTAGAGTAAATATTGCCTCTGCACTTATCTAATCTAATGCTACACACACACACACACACACACACACACACACACACACACACTGCAGGCTTAATGGCATATGGAAGAAACCAAAGCATTAAAGAGTACACTATAAGGAGTACAGAGCACAAAACTCCAAAGCTGAGCACACGAATAACTCAGTCATAACTTCAAAGCTGCGATATCAGGTGTCAGAAAAGAAAAGCCGAAAAGCACAATCTCCCAAGAACACACCGCTCGACGTGTTTAAAAAAAATAAATAAATAAATAAAAAAGTCTTTTCAATAACCCCCCTCCGCTCCTCCCCCTTTCAGTTCATTGGTAAATTAGTCACTTCTTTCTGTTATGAGTCAGTGAAGGTTCTACCGTTCTTTCTTATGAGAGGAATGACAACTGTAAATTACACCCATGGTGTAGAAAAATGTGTAATATACACTAGCATGAATATTCAGTACAGAAGATCGACAGAGCGTGTGGTTGTCACCTGCAACGCATCTTGTCACGCAGGAATAAAACGCAAAGCCTCCTACCATTTGGTTTAATTATCACGAAAACTCCCAGAGCTATCAGATACCTCATGTGTGAAGACTTTTTTTTTTTTTTTTTTTAAATTTACAGTATGTTAAAAATCAAATGTGGAAATTGGTTTTGAACAGCTTTTATTTATTCTGCTTTTCTATGATATAGTGATATAGTTTGAAATACCAAAATTATTATTATTATTATTATTATTATTATTATTATTATTATTATTATTATTATTATTGTTATTATTATTATTATTATTATTATTATTATTATTATTATTATTATTATTACTATATTATTATTATTATTATTATTATTATATTATTATTACTATTATATTATTATTATTATTATTATTATTATTATGTTATTATTGTTGTTTTGTTATTATTATTATTATTATTTTATTATTATTGATGATGTAGTGTTTTCAGTTCATTCATTAATTAGTTACTGGAACTAACAACCCCTTTAGGATCATCATCGTCATCATCATCATAGTAGTTGTCATTATATTTATTTGAGGAGTGTTACTTGGACCTGTTACAGACTTGTTCGCAAACTGACATTTTACCCCGTACCCCACCCTCTCAAAAAAAGAAGAAAAAAAAAAGTTAACCCGGCTATATGGAAAACTTATCTAATACAAGTTGGTGAACAGATTTGATCATTTGACATGTTTATCTACCGATAAATAAGTCACTAATAATATGAGACTGAGATGATTGAAATACCCCTCGTGTCATCCTGTAACACATGCGAGCTAGCAGGAGAACATGTGGACATTTCTATTTAGCATGTCATGCATATTCATTGATTTCTGCATTCTTTGTGAGGACAAAAGCATCGATATGCTCCCCGACCCTCCCATTGCTTATTTTTCCTGATAGTGTTAATATTCTACACTTATTTTAATGGTTTAAAATGACATGTTCATGGGATAATGCGTGATACGCTACAATATCTCAATGTCTACCGCAGCTGGTGAGGATTACATCGGAATCAGTAAGAACATGGACTTTGCGCCAGGCGTTACCACGCAGACGATCCGCGTCACCATTCTGGATGACCTGGGCCAGCCCGTGCTGGAGGGACCCGAGAAGTTCGAGCTCGTCCTCCACATGCCCATGAACGGCATTCTGGGAGAGCCAAGCAAAGCCACCGTCTTCATCAACGACTCCGTGTCAGACTGTAAGTGTTCAAATGAGAGAGAAATGATGTCTTAGAGGGTCTGGCACCAAGGAACAGAATGCAATCATGATCATTATTTCGTGTGCTTGGAAAAAGCCTGTGTCGTAATTCTTTCTCAATATTCCTTGTTAATTTATTCAAACGAACACGTAAACAAACTTATCTTCTTTGCCTGCACAGTGCCAAAGGTGCAGTTCCGGGATGCTAAATACACAGGTAACGAGAATGACGGAAAGATCACGGCCATCGTTTACCGCAGCGGAGATCTGAGGTACAGATCCAGCGTGCGCTGCTATAGCCGTCAGGGTTCTGCTCAGGTCATGATGGATTTCAACGAGAGACCGAACACGGATGCTTCCGTTATCACGTTTCTACCAGGTCGGCATGATGGACCAGCGTTTCTCTTCCAGATTTAAAGATTTTTTTAAAAAAAACATATTCAACCATATAATATAGTTTTATAAAAAAAATAAAAATCTATCAAATAAATCTTCTTCAAAGGCGTTTTGAAAACTCAGGGATTGAGAACGTAATCCATCTCGGAGGTATTTCACCAAGTGTAATCACTTCATACCTTTGAACTTACAGTATATTAGTGAAAGCGTGATCGAATCTTATTTGATGAATACAGTTTGGCAGAGTTGCTAGGTTTTCATAACGCAAGTACCTTAGACTTTTTGGTTGCTCGCTGAAACTGGTAATGACTTTCTGACGTTGTGTGATTGTGTTCAGGGGAAGTGGAGAAGCCTTGTACTCTCATTCTAGTCGACGACACGGAGCACGAAGAGGTGGAGGAGCTCAGGCTGGTCCTGGGGAGCCCCAAAAGCGAGTCTCCGTTTGGGGCGTCTATAGGAGTTCAAAACGAGACGCTCGTCAAGATTAAGGATGATGCTGACAGTAAGCCAAGATTTCTTTATCTCAAACTAGTGCTTCAGTCTGAAAACATATGAGTGGTGGTCAATGGTCAAACACCTGGTTGCTGCCACTATAGTACTACTAATAATAATAATAATAATAAGAAGAAGAAGAAGATGTAGAAGAATTGGCAAGGTGTTGTGGGTGTGACAGTGTGAGGTAATGGTTTCGTATATAGCTCTGGCTGCATGGTTTTGAGTTTATATTCATGAGCACGCTACTCTTTGGCCACAGCCCTCACCTTAACTGCTCATCTATATTCCTCTATTATAATTTACCTCAGCTGAATGTATCTGCCAAAAGAATAAATGGGGACAGCAAGGCATGTTAATATAAGGCTGCATGGTTCTTGACAAAACAGGACTCACTTTTTTTCCAAACTTAGAATGTAGATCACGACTCTCACTCATAACTCTGACAGACCACTTTTAGCCATTGTTCAGTAATAAGGAATTTATTATTCAGTACATTTATTAAATATTTGTTTAGTCAGACTGGACAAATTAGTTTCTTTCCACTGCACATGGGCAATTGGTTTGTTTTAAAATTCTCTCACGGCTGAGCTTTCCGGCACTCTTTCTCCTCTTTTCCTTGTCTAGACTGGTATGTGAGGTTATGTGGAAAATAATGAACGGTTATTGGTTTCGGCGAATGAGAGGAATAGTGGTACTTTGTTTGTTCTAACGGTTTCCTGAATGCAAAGCCTGCAGATTCGACTCTGTTCCTGGAACTAATCAAGATCACAATTTGAATCTGGATTTTTAGTATCAAGCAGAGACCAGACTCTCGCTGTTTCAAATCTCACTGTTCATCTGAGGTTGGTGTCTACGCTGTAAACTGGAGTAGTATTAGGTTAGTATTAGGGTTCTAGATTAATATCAGTGTGTTGTTATGCCCTAAGGCAGGGGACGTATTGTGAACTGTTAGAAGCGTGGACAATCAAAAAGTGGTAATCAGAAAAGTTTCCATTCCTAAACAGATCAATAAAGTAAATAAATTCAGTCTGTGGTAATTAGTATGTTAATGATTTTGTGCGTCTGCCCACACTACCCTGGAAAATCGAGTTCATTTGTGACTGATTAGCGATAAGCTTGAGCTTTATTATGTCACAACTCAAATTCTAGTAGATGTGTTTGCTCAGTACGGATTTTGTCCTCACTTCACAGTCCTCTACAGCAGCTTCCTGTCTCGGAAAGAGACAGGGCCGTATGAAAAACCTGTCTCGGTGTGTTAAAAAATCTCTTTCAAGCAGCTGTAGATTCACTAGTAATTATTCTGAGAGTCCATCATGACTACGTGGAGCCGGCAACTATGCGGCGTGCTACTGTCCTCGATTTCTGTCAGTCACCATGCCTGGCATTAACTGGAGTGAAGCGATTCAATTCTGACATCGTTTATTATCAGGTACAGCTCTGTGAACTCTCACAGGCACGCTATCACCTCGGTTACCTTTTTCGGAAGCGTATACTTTCTGACACAAGTGAACGGGCTTGTAGTTATGAACTCTGTTGTTTGCTGATGATATTAAAACATTGTTTGAAGCTGAACATAGCACAAGCCTGTGGGGGAATGTGAGCAGTGGTTTAGCTGAAAGCTCCTTCGAATCCCAATGTAGGATTTATCCAGTCTAATACTATCACAAATGGAGGTCCTGGTGGTGTGTGTGTGTGTGTATATATATATATATATATATATATATATATATATATATATATATATACACACATATTATACCACAGTGCTTGTGAAATCTTGATTCTGATTTCCCAGAAGTGATCAATTATTTTTCTGTGACAGCAGCACTGACAGTAGTTCCAGCTGTAATTCACCAAGACTTGTATGTATATTGTAAAATATATATATATATATATATATATATATATATATATATATATATATATATATATATATATATATCTCAAATGCATATTTAAAATGTTCATCATAAGAAACATAAACACACAGAGACTCCACAGAGAACGAAGGGAACCTTTCTCTCTTTTAGCATCATCTCATCTAAGCTGGATTTGGCCTTAAACACTTCTGAGAAGCTGCAGCGTAACTGAGAGATTTGATAAGACTAAGAACAGTTCAGCAAATCTGGGAGTGTTCGAGCTGATAAACATTTCTCACGCACCCCCCCTCTCTCCAACTAGAGGCCATCATCAGGTTCGGCGTCACCAAGTTCAGCGTGAGCGAACCCAGCGAGGCCGGGCAGGTGTCTGTAGTGAAGGTGCCAGTGCTGCGAGTGGGAGACACGTCCAAAGTGTCGGTGGTGCGAGTGCACACTAAAGACGGCTCAGCGACATCGGGAGAGGATTATCACCCGGTATCACAGGGTGAGAGAAATCAAACAAACCTACACGTTTCATGCATTGAGCTTCAGTTGAATCAGTATGAGAAGGGCATTTTAATACAGTTCGAACCTTAAGCTGGAGGAAGAGACACTTTGAAACAAAAAGGCATCTGAGCAAAAATGAACATTGTTTGTTTTGCTACTAACTAATGTGAGGATTGAGGTTTTCTATACTTCTTTTGCTGTAAAACAGGGGTCATCAGCTGGCATTGTACTGTAAATGTCTGGGCAATAAATCAGCTTCTTTGCAGTTAATCCAATCACATGCGTTTGTATAAATGATTTAGCTGGAAGCAACTCATTGAACCAGAGACTAGACACAGAGGGATGCTAATTTATTTATTTAAATGCTAATAACAATACACTACCGGTCAAAAGTTTAGAGACACTCATTCTTTAATTCTTTCATTTGAAAAAATAAATAAATAAATCCACATTTTAGAATAATATTAAAGTCATCAAAACTCTGGAGTAACACAAATGGATCTATGGGAATTATGTTATAATTAATTATATTATGTGATAAAAAAAAAAAAAGAAAAAACTCCAAAATAAATCAAAATAATTTAATATGTTAGCATCTTCAAAGTAGACGCCTTTTTGCTTAGAATTTACAGAAATGTATTCTTGGCATTTTCTCGACGGATTTCCTGAGGAATTTCCCCGAGATGATTTTTAAACAGTACTAAAGGAGTTCACACCGACGCCGGACTCTTATCGCCTGCTTTTCGGAATATTTCACTTCGGGAGTCGCCCGTTTAAAATATATATTTAAAAAAAAAAAAAAAAGTTTCCTAATGAAAGAGACGAACACGTCGGAACGTTCATATTTCCGTCTACGACACCGATTTCACACGTTTCATCACACGCCTTTTCAGATCAAAAGCTTTTTAACGTCGTGAGAAACCTTTCCGTCGGGTGTCCACAAACTTTTGACCGGTCGTGTAGAAAAAGTCGTGTTTATTTCATAAGTAGAGGAATAGAAGTGTGAATCAGGAGAACAAGCCGTGCGAGCTTGTTGTTTTTTTGTTTGGTTGGTTATTTTTTTTTTAAACTTTAATACTATAATACAGAGAGCTTGAGCGACAAAGCAAAGCCACAGTCATTAACACGGGGATGTACAGGTTGCTCTCGAGGCTCTGAGCAACACATTTACATGGGAATTGGAACTGGATTGAATGAGATTAAAAAGCGTTCATGCTCACACCTCTGCGCTCTGGAACTAATCACTAATGATTAAGCATTAAAAGTTAACAGTTATCGCCCATCAGTCTGTCATGTTAGCTACTTATCCAGAATTTTCGGTGACGAGGGCCTTCAGAATTTTTAGTGCTGCATTTATGAAAAGAGATATCTCCATATGAAGTCTATGACCAAGTGTAATTTGTCTGGGAATAAAAGCTGATTGTTGCAGAGGAACCTGACGAGACTACAGTCTCTCTATCATCCGTTTTGCAGATTTGTCTTGAGAACCCTTGTCAGGTTTGCATAATTCAGAGTAACTTTGAATTATTTAAAATTTGATGTTGACAGCTCTGCATAGCTGTAATGGATGGCGCAGCATAGGTACATAAAATATCAGCAGATCAGAAGTGCAAGAGTTCACATTAAGGTGCATATTTTGCATGATTCGCACTTCTCGTTTTCCACAGACATTGAATTCAAGGAAGGAGATACAGAACACACTGTGGAGGTTGAGATCCTGTACGACGGCGTTCGTGAAATGAGGGAAGCGTTCACGGTCCACCTGAAACCAGATGAGAACATGGTGGCTGAGATTCAGGTGCTCGGTGAACATTCTGCACAGTTTGCACACTTAATTTACAGTGGGGGAAATAAGTACTGAATGTGTCGAGAAAAAAATTCAATTTCCAGTGAGGTTATTCACATGAAATTTTCACCAGACTTTGGTATTAACTCAAGAAATCCGGAACTATAAAGAATTCACAACATTAAAGTCCATAAATGAAGTTATGTGTAATAAAGAGGAATGACACGGGAAAAAAGTATTGAACACGCTAAGTGAAATGTATTTAATACTTAGTGGAGAAGGCTTTGTAATGACGCTTCAAGACGCTTCCTGTATGAAGAGATTAATGTTCCGCAGTATTCAGGTGTGATTTCAATCCATTCTTCTAAACATATCGTCTTTAAATCTTGTTCAGTTGGATTCGACTCAGGTGATTGACAGGCCGTTCTAACACCTTGATTTATTTTCTCTGAAACCAATTGAGAGTTTCCTTTGCTGTATGTTTTGGATCGTTGTCCTGCTGGAAGCTCCACCCACGTCTCATCTTCATCATCCTGGTGGATGGCAGCAGATTCTTCTCAAGAACCTCCCGGTGAAGGGCTCCATTCATCGTTCCTTCAATTATATGAAGTCTGCCAGTACCATGTGATGAAAAACAGCCCCACACCATGATGCTCCACCTCCAGACTTCACTGGTGGTGTAGTGTTTTTAGGGTGATGTGCAGTGACATTTCTTCTCCAAACATGGTGTGTAGTATAAAAAGTTAAATGTTGCTCTCGTCTGACCAGACTCCACTCTCCCAGTATTTCACAGGCTTGTCCAGATGAGTTGTAGCAAACTTTAAACAAGCTTCGACATGTCTTTTCTTTAATAATAGAGTCTTGCGGGGTGAGCGTGAGCAGTGGAGTGCATTGCCTGTTGTTTTCTCTGTGACGATGGCACCTGCAGCCTCCAAGTGTTTCTGGAGCTCTTTCCGAGTGCTCCTTGGATCTTAGGCTACTCTTCTGATTATTCTTCTGAATCCCTGGTCAGAAATCTTGCGAGGAGCTCCTGCGCGTGGCCGGTTGATGACGGAGTGATGTTGCTTCCACTTGTGGATAACGACCCCACTGGTGCTTACTGGAAGATTCAGAAGTTCCGAAATACGTCTGTATCCGATTCCATCGATATGTTTTGCAACAAGGTTGCGAATGTTTCTTGTGTGACACCTTGGTAACGAAAAGCCTTTTTACAGACCATCAATTTACTAACCCAGCTGATATTAATCTGCACAGATGGGACGTATAATTACTTTCTAACTACTTTCGGATTTCAGCTGCGTCCTTGCCTTACCTCACCTTGGAGAACTGCTTTTTCTTAGCGTGTTCCATACTTCTTCTTTTTTTTTATTTACGGACTTTAATATTGTGAATTCTTTATATTTGTCTGTGAAAATTTCATGTGAATATATTTATATATAATATATATATATATATTTACTGACAAATATGTTGCCGTGTTCAATACTCATTTCCCCCCACTGTAGATTAAGAACTGTTGTTTAAAGCCTGAAAGCACAACATATTCTCAACACAATATAATATTTTGACAAGAAATAAAAAGTCTTTTTTATTATTATTATTTTGCTGTCTACTCAAAAGTTAACAGGATGCAGAGCATATTTTAAGTAGTTGGTATATTCTTAAACAACTTTAATATGTTGGTAAGACTTTATATTAAGGACTACACCTAATATTTAAGGAGTAAAAAACGATGGTGTGTGTGTGTGAGTGTGTGTGTGTGAGTGTGTGTGTGTGTGAGTGTGTGTGTGAGTGTGTGTGTGAGTGTGTGTGTGAGTGTGTGTGTGAGTGTGTGTGTGAGTGTGTGTGTGAGTGTGTGTGTGAGTGTGTGTGTGAGTGCATCCGGAGGTCTTTTATGGTTGTTTACCACAGAAATCTGCCAGTGCTAAAAAAAAATGTTACTGAGTAAAGAACACATCATAGTTTTTATCAGTTTATAGTTATGTTCAATGCTGTGGAGTGTCTGCAAAATATCATATCACCTGTAAACAGCCGTTCTTTGTCTTTCTGAGAATCCATAAAGCCCTCTGTCCTGAAGACTTTTCCCCTTTTGTACACCATCAAATTACAGCTTTACCTTTGACTGTTAAAGCGCTTCTTCCAAACATGCAAAATGAATGGCTTCTTACAAAACACTTCACCACATCCACAATTACATACTTTTAAAATCAATTCATGTCAAGTGTCTTACAAGGTCCTGTGTAAGTTGTTGCTATAGAAACTACAGTGGCAAGAAAAAAGTGTGTGAACCTTTTGGAATTTCATGGTTTTCTGAATAAATTTGTCATAAAATGTCATCTGATCTTCATCTAAGTCAGGGATATTGACAAATATAATGTGCCTAAAATAATAACACAAAATAAATTCTGATCCCTCATGTCATTATTGAAAACACTCATTAAACATTCAAAATGGCAGTGGAAAATGTAAGTGAACCCTTAGAATTAATAACTGGTTGACCGGCAGCAATAACCTCAATCAGGCGCTTCCTGTAGCTGTGGATCGGACCTGCACATCGTTCAGGAGGAATTTTAGCCCATTCTTCCTGGCAGAACTTCTTCTTTGGACGTCTCATGTGTATGGCACTCTTCAAGTCATTCCAGAGCATCTCTATTGGGTCGAGGTCTGGGATCTGACTCGGCCACTCCAAAAGGCGGATTTCGTTTTTCTGAAGCCGTTCTGTTGTGGACTTGCTCCGGTGTTTTGGGTCGTTGTCCTGTTGCATCACCCAACGTCTACACAGGTTCAGCTGACATACAGACATTCTCACAATGTCCTGAAGAATTGTCTGATATACTTGGGAATTCATCTTCCCCTCGGTGATTGCAAGCTGGCCGGGACCTGATGCAGCAGACCAGGTGCAAATCTTGATGTTTCCTCCACCATACTTCACGGTTGGGATGATGTTTTCATGATGATATGCCGTGCCCTTTCTACGCTTTCTAGTGCTGTGTGGTTTTTCCAAATATTTCAATCTTAGTTTCATCAGTCCACAAAACATTTTGCCAATACCGCTGTGGAGTGTCCATGTGCTCTTTTGCAAACTTCAGGCGTGCAGCAATGCACTTTTTAGTAAACAGTGGCTTCCTTCGTGGTGTCCTGCCGTAGATACCCTGCTTGTTCAATGTTTTACGTACTGTAGACTCATGAACAGAGATGTTAGCCGGTTCCAATGATGCGTTCAAATCTTCGGCTGTCGTTCGGGGTTGTTTCTTTACATCATCGATGCGTCTTCGTTGTGCTCTTGGTGCCATTTTGACTGGGCGCCCACTTCTTGGTAGAGTAGCGACAGTCCCAAAGTGTCTCCGTTTGTAGAATGTTTGCCTAACTGTAGACTGGTGAATTTCTAAAGTCTTTGAAATCACTTTGTCACCCTTGCCAGCTTTATGTAAATCAACAATTCTTGATCATAGATCCTCTGAAAGCTCTTTTTGGCGAGGCAGGGCTCACATAAGCGTGTGGTTCTTGTGCAGAGCAAACTCCAAAAATTTGAGGGGTTTTTATCAGTCAAAGTAGCTGTAGTCAAACTCATTTTCTAACGAGACTCCAGGTGTGCTAAAACCTGACTCCAGTTGGCTTTTTTGAGGTCGTTAAGTCAAGGGTTCACATACTTTTCCCACAAGCGCTACGAGGCTTTTTTTGGTTGTTCTCAATAAAGACATGAAACATCAGAAATTATTTTGTGTTATTATTTTAGGCACATTATATTTGTCAATATCCCTGACTTAGATGAAGATCAGATCACATTTTATGACCCAAAGATTCACAAACTTTTTCTTGCCACTGTATAATGAGTGCATTAATAAACTACGTAGCTGGAACTATTGTCAGAGTTGCAGTTAAATATAAATGAATATATATATATATATATATATATATATATATATATATATATATATATATATATATATATGTGTGTGTGTGTGTGTGTGTGTGTGTGTGTGTGTGTGTGTGTCAGAAACTTTAATTACCTAATAGCTCTCATTGTTCTTATGCAGATGACCAAAGTTATCATTTACATCGAGGAGGGAAACACCATGGCAGATGTGACGTTCCCCTCTGTGCCTGTGGTCATATCACTCCTGCATTACGATGGCACAGTCAGTGCCCCAGAGAGCAGACCACCCGCTGGCTACCCAGTCATCTGTGTCACAGTGTGTACTGAATTCTATACCCAGTCATCTGTGTCACAGTGTGTACTGAATTCTATACCCCGTCATCTGTGTCTCACAGTGTATTGAATTCTGTATCGGTACAGAATGCGCATCAGTCTCACTAACTTATTTGCATCACTGAATGTCAAGCTCACTATATCCTCATCAACGTAACTTTGTATCACTCTCAATGCCCAGTCATCTGTGTCACTTAGTATCACTCTCACTACCTCATCAGCTTTGTTCCTGTATAACTCTCACTACATTGTCATCTGTGTCACTGCCATCTGTAATAGTGTGTCACTCTTACTACCCCGGCATCTGTGTCTTTCTGTATTACTCTCACTACCACATCATGAGTGTCACTGCATGTCACGTTCAATTCCCTGGCACTATCCATCTGTGTCACTATCACTACCCTGTCACCGGCGTCACTGTACATCACTCTCACTACCATGTCATCGGCGTCACTGTACATCACCGTCACTACCCTGTCACCGGCGTCACTGTACATCACTCTCACTACCCTGTCATCAGCGTCATTGTATATCACCATTACCACCCTGTCATTGGCGTCACTGTACATCACCATCACTACCCTGTCATCGGCGTCACTGTACATCACCATCACTACCCTGTCACTGGCATCACTGTACATCACCATCACTACCCTGTCATCGGCGTCACTGTACATCACCATCACTACCCTGTCACTGGCATCACTGTACATCACCATGACTATCCTGTCATCGGCGTCACTGTACATCACTCTCACTACCATGTCATCGGCGTCACTGTACATCACTCTCACTATCCTGTCATCGGCGTCACTGTACATCACCATCACTACCCTGTCATCGGCGTCACTGTACATCACTCTCACTATCCTGTCATCGGCGTCACTGTACATCACCATCACTACCCTGTCATTGGCATCACTGCACATCACTATGACTATCCTGTCATCGGCGTCACTGTACTTCACCATCACTACCCTGCCATCGGCGTCACTGTACACCACCGTCACTACCCTGCCATCGGCGTCACTGTACATCACCAAAACTACCCTGTCATCGGGGTCACTGTACATCACCATCACTACCCTGTCATTGGCATCACTGCACATCACTATGACTATCCTGTCATCGGCGTCACTGTACATCACCATCACTACCCTGCCATCGGCGTCACTGTACACCACCGTCACTACCCTGTCATCGGCGTCACTGTACATCACCATCACTACCCTGTCATCAGGGTCACTGTACATCACCAAAACTACCCTGTCATCGGCGTCACTGTACATCACCGTCACTACCCTGTCATCGGCGTCACTGTACATCACCCTCACTACCCATCTCTCACAGTATATCTTACTCACTAACCACTTTAAACATACTGTAGCGTTTCTCTCAGCATTTTTCCCTTTCATCTTCCTAATAGTTGTGTGTGTGTGTGTGTGCATACACAGCAAAGTCACTATATAAATAAATAAGCATTATTATTCATCTGCCTTACTTTGTCACTCTCACTAACCTTCCATCTGTGTCACTGTACATCACTCTGACTGCCCTGTCATCTGCGTTACTAAATGTCACCCTCACTACGTTATCAGCATCACTGTCACTCTCACTACCCTGTCATCTGTGTCGCAGTGTGTCACGACCATCTTCACACTCCTCTTAAATCAGTGTAAACAAAAGAACTATTTAATGTTAAAGCTGCTAGGATTGAGGGTGTTGTTAGAACACACACTCTGATCTTCAGGGAAATGGCCTCTTATTATGCCTGCCTTTTTCTCTTCCATTCATTGAAATGCTTATCACGTTATTCTCGTCTGATTAATTTCTGGTTTCTCATGGCCTGTTTATTCTTCAGTTTGATTACTAAAGTGCATTCTGATGTCAAAGGCAAATTATAGATTGTCCCTCCTTTTTCCTTGTTGTTCTTCTTTCTTTTGCTTCATTCTTCTTATTTTTACTAATGGTACTCGAGTTACACTGATATTATCAATATTGGATTAATGTTGACCTGAAACACGGGGTCCAATCCAATCAAATTCAGATTTGACATCTTTTCCAATTTGATCCAATCCACTAATAACTGCAGTGGACTGTGTTCTTTACATAGCCCAGCGAGGGTCGTTATTTTTATGTACAGCTCATCATCTGCTTACAGACAATAAAGCAGCAGAAACGTTTGATGAACTTTTCAAAGCGTACCAGACCACACCTTATGTTTGGCATAAGGCGTCTGAGCTCCCTTTAATTATCGTTCATCCTCTGAAACTTTACTCTTTTGAAAATGGCTCCAGCTTCTCAAAACATCTTGTGTCTGTTTTGTTCTTTCACCAGGCCTGCAATCCCAGGTACCCAGACTTTGAGCGCACCAGCACCATCTGTGCGAGCGAGGGCATCAACAACACGCTGACTCGTTACCGCTGGCTCGTGAGTGCCCCCGCAGGGCCTGACGGTGTCACCAGCCCTATGAGGGAGGTGGACTTTGATACCTTTTTCACCTCGTCCAAACGCATCACACTGGACTCGGTGTATTTCCAGGCAGGCTCACGCGTTCAGTGCGCCGCCAGGGCTGTGAACTCCAACGGCGACGAGGGGCTTGAGCTCAGCAGCGCCATCTTCTCCGTCAGTGTGGAGGAGGGTGGGTGCAAAATAACACGCAAACATACTGCGCACACACACACTGGTCAGGATTCGAAAATGAATCCTAATAGGGAACTCTAGCTAGGCTAGTGTGGGTAGAGACATTTAAAAACCCACATCACCTGATGCTATGGAACTGCTTTCCAACAGGAAGTATTGTTTATTTAAAAAAAAAAAAAACGGTATGATTTTTACATAACATTCCCAAAGTTCCTTTGTGCTTGTATGTCATGTCACGCCTCACGAGACTAATCCATTGCTAACCTTAATCTTTGCCTGTGAAACCTTGTTTTCTGCACACATCCGTATTCGCAATGTGAGTAGTGATTCTCTTCTGAAAATCCTTTTCAGTCTACGATTAGGTCTAATCTGTGTCCGGGAATCCAGCCCAAGAAGAGGCTCGCATTGGGGAATCTCGCTGCATGTGACAGCACTGTGACCATCAATGTGGCTCTCGAATATGATCCAGTGTTGGAGTGCTCTAATATCCTGATGAACAAATTGTTCTCGACAGTCAAGCTGAACCGAATCGTTTGGCATGGCTGTATTTGCTTTTAGTTAATTGAGGGGAAGCTGATTGTCCTGTGTTACGCCAGGTATGTGCCAGCCTCGTGTGATCGGTGCTGTTGGAGCTGAGCCTTTCTCTGCCAAACTGCGCTACACCGGGCCAGACGACCCACATCACCCCAACCTTATCAAACTCACCGTCACCATGCCGCACATCGACGGTAAGCCAAATCAACCCTTTACCATATAGAACAGATTCTGATTGGTCCAAAGGTGGGGATTTTAATTTCATTTCCTAGAACATTCATGTTCCATCTAGTTCATTACCATTTTTTGTAGTAATAACGTACACACTGACTTGTACGGCAGATACTCCAAATAATCCGATCACCGTAAATAAAAAAAATGTGCGTCGTTAATATTGTGAGCTTTTCTGTAAGGTAAACTTTATTTTGCATTTTTGGAAGGAGTCTCCGATGTCAGCACAGTCAGAGGTAAAGCTGTTACTTTAACGTTTTCTGACATGGGGAGACTTCAGGCCGGGTGATACCTCCGTAACATGACGAGCAACTGTTTATAGCTGTTATACTGGAAGTCCTAACATATCGCAGATATCCAAAAGATTAAAACATAACTATAATTGGATAAAAATAAATGTAATCATTGACGAATTGCTGAGGTAGAAGAGGAGTAAAACACTTCTACCTGTGCTGCTGTTGGAAAATAAATGATAGGCCTTTTTTTTTTCTTCTTTTTTTCTTTTTTTTTTTTTTTTAACAAATATGACTTTTTAGCTGTTGCATCTAGTGTACAGATTATAACTGATAGCTTGTTGAGTCTGTGCTAAAGCTGTGTGTTAATTAGGACGGAATTGAATGCATAGCAAAATATTTATAAAAAGTAAGGTAAGGAATTATACATCACCTTTACAATACAAAGCGGCAGATGAATGTTCGTATTCTAGTGGAAGTGAATAAAGGTAACTTGGTATGGTTTTGAAATAATCCTTTAATCCTGATGACATTTCGACATTCATCTCAAGGCCTTCGTCGGTTTATCAGCTAGAGCATAAAATGCTGAATGACTTTGAATCATCTTCCTATTATAACCCAAGTCCTGTCGCCTGGCCTTACCACTCTGTGAGCATTTGCAGCACTTCCGTTTCTCTTTGCCTGGTTTTTTTTTAAAATTGTTTCAATGAGTAAAAGATTTTACTTAATGAGTACAACCTTGCATTCAGTTTGCTACATTGTAAAGCTGATCTTTAATTAGTATCAGTTTGCATTTCTACGTCTTATAGGTATGCTCCCTGTGGTCTCCACCCGTCCTCTCTCCAACTTCGAGCTGACGCTCAGTCCGGATGGCACGCGGGTGGGAAATCATCGCTGTTCCAACCTGTTGGACTACGGCGAGGTCCGCACGCGCCACGGTTTCATCACCGCAGCTACTCGTAATCCGGAGGTCATCGGCGGCACAGCACCCTACCAGTACAGCGCTACCTTAAGGGGAGAGAGCACACTACGCTTCTACCGCAACCTTCACCTGGAGGCCTGCCTGTGGGAGTTCGTCAGTTATTACGACATGTCCGAGCTGCTTAGTGACTGTGGAGGGTCAATTGGGACAGACGGACAGGTTAGTGTTTTTTTGTTTGGTTGTTTTTTTTTAGCTTGTCTTTTTGCACCATGTTGTAGTTACACTTATGTAAAGTAATTTATGTCCTATGTGAAATCTGGACGTGTTTTGTCACCTGTACGATAATGTAATTTCAATAATATGTTAGAAATACGTCTCAGTGACCGAATGTAGCCTCCATTTGATGAGCGCTCCCATCCAGACGTAGAGCTTCAGGAAGGATCAGGCAGGTCGGGGGCCAGAAAGTGTCAGGATCACTGGCGTCTCCATGATATCACATGTAAGAGACGATGTACAGGCATTAACACACTCGTTCACTTAGAGTAGGACCAATCTACCGCCATGTTTTTGGGAGAGAACAGGGGAACTCTGAGGAAACCCATGCGAACAAGGGATCCTATGAGGTGGCAGCTGATACCTGCTGCACCACTGTGCCACCCAGTGAGAAAGCAGTTGTTATAAAAATGGCTCACTGTTTGATTTCACCGGCAGTGACATCTCTTCCCAGTCATCACACCAGGCCCACTGTTTGTCTTTCTCTGGCTGCGAGCGAGAATTCACCCTTACTCATAAGTGGACTTTGGGGAAGTTTTTTTTTTTCTCCCTACCCTGCAGTCCATTGTTTATAGCAGCATGGTGGCCCCTTAAACCGCTCTCCACACTGGATACACACATGCCTCTGCTGGCACGTCTTTTGGGCTCACCATGGAAACGGCTTCTAATTCTTCTCTCCGTAGTTAATTAATGGAGACGAGTGTCATAAAGGGATGCCTGAGTGTAAAGGCCAGGTTGTGGTATAGTAGCATAGACCTCATGGCACCGCGATTTCTGTTAGCATGCCTCCGTCTGCTTAAGAAGTGCCACGCACTACCCCTGTGCAAATGAATGGATGTGGAGCTGCTCAAGAGATCACTTGGTAATCATTTTCCCCATATGTGCGTTTGCTATACTGAGATTTCAGAAGGATGCCACGTGCCGATGATCACCCAAAATGTTGTATTGTGTACTTGGTGGTCTCGGAGCTCCAAATATTTGTGTATGAAGTAGAGTACTGAAGATTTTAGTCTGAACACATCAGGTTCTTGACCATCAAGGGTTCATCAGTGCATATTCGATAAGCTGCAAATCATGTCCCATCACATATATAGCAAAGTGACCTCTGTATATACTGTACCTCTGTCCGTATTGTATAGTTCTAATGCCAGAGAGAAACATCTCATGATATATTTCATAATATCTCAATATCTCGTGATTATTGTTAATCTAGCCACGTTTTTACTACATTTATCTACATTTTCGCTGTCAAATTGATCTTTGTGAAGTCACTTTTCTTTTTCTTTTTTTAACGCCTGGTGTGTAGTTAATAAATAATCATTCCGTATCCAATTCCAATCTGGATAATGGTCCATTTTTTATAATACTTCCTAGTCAAATGCAATTATTATTCAATATATATATATATATGTATGTGTGTGTGTGTGTGTGTGTGTGTGTGTGTGTGTGTGTAGAATTTTATCAACAATTGGAAGTAAATATATGGCTTTTGCTAAAACAGATTGTAGACTTGGACTAACAGGCCATCTAGTGGTGGAGAACTTACTTTACATATATACACATGGCTCTGTGCAGTCAAAGGTACAGAATAAATGCAAATCATGCATCATATAGTCAAGTCAAGTGAGTTTTTACTGTCGTTCCTCTATATAGCTATGTAGAAATGGCGTTTCTGCAGGACCATGGTGTAACAGTACAGTACACAAGACTACATAAAGTGCAAATATATATGCAGGGTAAATACACAGACTAGAACAATAGGACGATAAATACACAGAACACGGGCTATAAAATTGTCAACTATTTAGTGGTGTAGCAGCAAAAACAAGTCCCGTAATAAGAAGTGAGTGCTGCAGCTTTGTAAAGTGGTGTAAAATAACAGCCATTCATAATCTGCCCTTGTCGTAGGTGCTGAACCTGGTGCAGTCGTACGTGACGTTGCGTGTGCCGCTGCACGTGTCCTACGTGTTCCACTCTCCGGTGGGCGCCGGAGGCTGGCAGCACTTTGACCTGCAGTCCGAGCTCAGACTTACCTTCGTCTACGACACAGCCATCCTGTGGAGAGACGGCATCGGCAGCCCACCCGAGGCCGAGCTACAAGGTGGAGAAAAGCAAGATGTCTAAATATAGCTTTGGTGAAACTGATAGGAATGATGCGTCTGAAGATATCTCGCTAACAGGATATGAAAGGAAATTGCCAGTCATTGATATAAACACTTCAACTTTTATACTCAGTTAATCACACCAAATGTAAACGTCACTGTATTTTTCATTGACGGGTAAGCTTTCAACAAGAACGAAAGAATGCGTAAATCTCTCCATATCGAACCATGTGAACGGAAAGGATATAAAATAAGCCTTTTAGAGTACTATACGAAGAAAGAAAGAAAAAAACCCCAGGTGTTTATTTTGTGGTTGTTGTTGATGGTGGTGTTTTTCAGGAGCTCTCTATCCCACCAGCATGCGCATTAACGAACAAGGTCGCTTGGTGGTTAACTTCCGCACAGAAGCTCGCTTCAGGGGTCTGTTCGTGACGTCCCACCCTGGTGAGTAGAACATCTGCGAGATCAGATTACGCTGATTCAATTAAGAGAGTTTCATACGCATGGCAGTCTGGGTAAACGCTTTGGATGTCGCTTGCTTTTCTTTCCTGTAGAAGAGGTCGATCCTGTTTTTTGAGAAACCGAAACAGAAAATGTCGATTTTTTTAAACGGCGTAGAAATGTTTCGTTTACTTTTTAATTGTGCCTAGGTCTCTTCCTGTAAATATCACGTCGGGTAAGGAGCCAGTCCGCCTAAAGGTGTTTAAATCCTTGCTAGCTAAGAGTGATTTCTTCACCCAGTGAGTGTCAGGCTCGAGTCATTGGATAACTAGGTGCTATGTTCAGATTCTAATCAGATACTGGCCGTCAGATCTAAAAGCAGTTTTCACTTTCGTGAGTTATCAGACTTTGCTTGAACTCTTTACTTGTGAAATATATATATATACACAAAAGAGAAATCTATTTCGATTCAGGAAAAGACTATAATGTCAGAACATCACCATGTGAAGGAATTTCCCAGGCTGATACACACATATTTTCAAGACCGTGTTGTGCTTAGGTCTACATTTGCATGTAGTCATTTATCCACCATTGTTATACCAAGAGACTTACATAAACACGCCAACGGAATCTGAATTGCAAGTGTAGCTTGGAGGGGAGAAGACCCGTCTCAAAGCCGGTATCACAATGGTCCGTTGGCATTCATTTACATTTAGCGAAAGAGAAGATTCCAGACTGATCTGTGAATTAAAATGAAGTGATTGTGTTATTGTGTCCGTATTCACCACGAGCCCGAATCCATTAAACCATGCAGCACTAACATGTCGATGTATCCACATTGTCTCTCTCCAGCTTCCCCTCTGACCTCCATGGTTATGTGTACCGATCACCCTGGGCTGACCTTTAACCTCAGCCTGGTGAGGAGTGAGCCCACCTACAACCAGCCCATGCAGCAGTGGACGTTTGTCTCCGACTTTGCAGTCAGTGTTTCTCTCCTCTTCCTCTCCCACAGGCGTCGAGCAGTACCACAGAGTTTCATTAATAATTAAAAATGAGCACAACGTTGTAATTTATTTACTCCGCTTTCGGTATTTAAGAAACGTACAGCAGTCTGAACAATTTGTAGTTATTCTTTAATCATTTTCATTTGTGTTAAAGTTATCAGTCAAAGTTACGATTGTATAAATATGTATAATTTCACCTGTAAAGTGGTGCGCGGGGGGGTGGGGGGGGGGGTGGATTTAATTAAACAAACCGGCTTGATGAACTTGTACGAGAATACGTGTTTACTTTGTAAAGGATTTATTGAATAATTTAAACGTCATTTTCCGGTTGTAAATAATGCGTTCTTGAATAATAAGCATTAACGGTCTAATACTCTGAGTTTGCAGCATAAGTTGACGATTTGAGTTCAAAGGTTAGGTTAGTATTTACTCTGGGAAAGTTACACGTATTTAGAGTCAGGTTACGCGAGTACTTAAGTCGATATGCTGGGTTTGTAATTCAGATTGTTGAAATGACCCGTGTGTAGTTCATGCCTCCGAGGTTTGCAGGAATTCTTCAGGATCATCAGAGACAGGGTTTTCACCGTAACATCTGGACCATCGATCGGGGATAGAAAATTAAAAATCGCTGAAGCAAATCATGTAAACTCCAACATGCATCCGAAATATTGCCGCATGAATAGTCCTAGTTGTAACGATCACATTGACCGGTGCAAATCTGGTTTATGTTTAACACTATGGCTTCTACCTTTATTATTCTAAAATAGGGCCGTCGATCAAATTTTTTATCGAATTAATTAATTAACGCCGATTAGTTCATCGTAATTATTCGCAATTAATTGCACATCAATTGTGGCTGAGAAATAACCCCCCGGTGTGTGTGTTTGTATTTTGATTGGCCACTTGTCAATCTTCTAGCTAAATCTAGTTGAACCACAGTAAGTGTCGAAGGCGGAGCTTTGTGGACATGGGTGGAAATGAGGGCAGGCTCAATGAGTAAAAGAACGTCATTCAAATCGTATCGAACCTCACTTATTTAACCATTTGAGATCTTTTTTCCCCCCTAATGCACAGTCATCGTTAAGGTTAAGGTGAGCTCATGAAATTGTAATGCGTGCATGAATAGTAGATGAGTTTATAATGCTTTTAATTCACCGAACGGCTATCGACGCTTCCGCAATTTCCCTGTGGGATATTGATTCATGATTGTTTTAAGGCATGAATTACAACAAGACCATCTGTTTGGTTTTAGTTACATGTTCAACGATGTGTGATTGAAATGTTCTCGCACAGGTGAGGGATTATTCCGGTACCTACACGGTGAAGGTGTTGCCCTGTACTGCCCCTCCGAGTCTGGAGTACACACTGCCTCCAGTGTGCAATCCCCGAGAGCCTGTCGCATTTGACCTCGACATCCGCTTCCAACAGGTCTTTAAACTCACTACACCGATATGCTCAGAACGAACACACTTACTGACACACTTCACTCCGGCGGGAAGTTTATTTATAGTCTAGAGGAATCTATTTCAATTAGGGTTCATTATTATAGTTAATAATGTAATAATGGAGGCTTCAGACAACAGTTTATCATGGCGACTGAACAGGTGTAGTATCAGGCTGGTTAGTTTACGTGTTCTCTGAATTCTAAGTGGACGTTCATGTTATTATATAACGCATAGTGCACTAACGTACAACAATGGAAGACAGCAGCCATTAGTCATGCATTTAATACAGAAAATTACATGGCTTCATGGTTCACGTGATTCTTAATTCCAGTTTATATTTATGAAGATAATGATGATTTTTTTTTTTACACGTTGAGGAAGTGTTGTCTAATACAAAAAACACATCAATAATTTAAAAATGTACGACGTGAAATTGAATGCACACAGTTTTACAATTGCAGTTAAATTATATATGTGTATGTGTGTGTGTGCGTGTAGGTGAGTGACCCTGTGGCTGCAGAATTCAGCCTGAACACACAGATGCTGCTGCTCTCTAAGAGGACTCTGTGGTTGTCAGATGGTTCCATGGGATTCGGGCAAGAAAGCGACACTGCATTCTCTGAGGGTAAAAATAAAAATAAATGAAGTTTCGTATACCAGGGGTTCCCAAACTTTTCCAGGCATTAACATTTGACCGAGGCCCCCCTTTTACAAGATGTCTTTAAAACACATTAAAAATACGGACTTCTGAATATATCCCCCTTTTTTTATTAATAGTTACATCTTACATCTTTACATTACATTAGGAATTGATTGTGTGTGTGTGTGTGCGTGTGTGTGTGTGTGTGTGTGTGTGTGGTTGTCTGAGAGTGAGAAAGAGAAAACATACTTTTATTTATTTTTCACACCAAATTGTTGAGGCCCCCCGGGCGCCCCCTGGAGGCCCTCAAGGGAACCGCGGGCCCCACTTTGAAAACCACTGTCTTATATCAGTGGTTTTCAAAGTAGGGGCCCCCTTGGGGTCGCCAGGGGGCGCTCGGGGGCCCTCAACAATTTGGTGTGAAAAATAAATTCCCACTCTCCGACAACCACACACACACACAATTCCTAATGTAATGTATTGTAAAGATGTAAGATGTAATTATTAATAAAAAAAAGGGGGATATATTCAGAAGTCTGTATTTTTAATGTGTTTTAAAGACATCTTGCAGAAGGGGGGCCTCAGTCACATGTTAATGCCATTTGGGGGGGCCTTGCCCTGGAAAAGTTTGGGAAACTCTGTCTTATATCACTTCCACACATCTAAATCCAGTGGCAAAATGGATTTTATATTTTTACGTTGTCACTCTGTACATCTTTTTGTGATTGTTGTGGCCAAAAATGCTTGCATTTTTGACTTTTTTTTTTTTTTACAATTTGTGATGCAATTTGCGGATTTTCTTTTCATTTTTGAATTGGCGAAATTGTCTTTCGCAGTGATGTTTGTTGGTAAATGAGACCATTTAGCTGCATTCACGTTCGACGCACGTGAATCGAAAAGGGCTTTGGCGTCGTGATGACGTCACATGACGCGTCTTGGCGCGAATTTGCGGAAAATCTTCAGTCATTTTGAAAAGTTGCAAGCTCCTCCGAATATTGCCGACTTTGCTTGATTTTTGTTTTCATGTCTGCGATCGCGGAATCCTGAATGGACTGCGTTATAATAAAAATACACAGAACGCTATGAGGCAGCGAGAATGGAACATGCCCTAGGTTTCATCTCCATTTGTTACATCCGTAACACATCGTTAGTGTTAAAGGTGGATTATTTACCCTGTCATGCTTTAATTTCCCCCAGAATGCATTTGGAGGAGAAGCAAAAATAGGTAGACTGAGCACACATTGTACAATCAAAGTACTGTACATAAAAGGTTTTTTTTAATTATTATTATTTATTTATTTTTTTTTAAGTGAATGATAAATTGAACCCTACTATGGTCAATTAAAGATGCCTTAAAGTTTGATTGACTAGGGGGCAGTGGTGGCTTGGTGGTTAAGGCTCTGGGTTAGTGATCAGAAGGTCGGGGGTTCAAGCTCCAGCACTGCCAAGCTGCCACTGTTGGGCCCTTGAGCAAGACCCTTAACCCTCTCTGCTCCAGGGGGCGCTGTATCACGGCTGCGCTCTGACCCCAACTTCCTGACATGCTGGGGTATACGAAGAAATGAATTTCACCGTGCTATAATGTATATGTGACTAATAAAGTATCACTATATTGTTTGCACTCCACTTACGCAAGTCAGTGTGCTTTTGTTTTGTTTTCCCGGTAGGTGACATCATCTACGGCCGTGTCATGGTGGATCCTGTGCAGAACCTCGGAGACTCCTTTATCTGCAACATCGAGAAGGTGTTCCTGTGTACAGGGGCAGATGGCTATGTGCCAAAGTACAACCCTGACAACTACGAGTATGGCTGTTTAGCAGATGCTGCTTCACTCCTCTACAGGTTCAAGATCATTGTAAGCATTTTTTTTTTTTTTTGGCTCTATACTAATAGCATATAACCTGTTTAAATGATGACTGCATCATCATTAGCACCACAGCATTGTTTAATCCTTTAACCGGATATTTGTCAATATTCTAATTAACACTGAGTTCTATGTTGCATGTAAACCCCTTATTCTGAAAATCCACTGAAAGGAATTGTAGATGCTTACCCGAAGGCTAGGTGTTTAGGAATGGCGACTCAGGCATACGTACAACACCCATGTAGACAGTCACCGACTACGTTTACACGCGCATCAGATTCCGATTAAGATCCGTATTCGGGTCGCAGCCATATTCCGAATACGATGTTTATATGCGTACAGGCATCGGAATATACCTGTATACATGGTTCTTGTAAGTATGTCTGAGTTGCCATTCCTTAATACCTAGTCTACAGCTAAACCCCCACAATCCTTTGCAAATTGAGCATCCATATATCATATATAGATATATAGCTTATATCTCCTTTCAGTGGATTTTCTGAATAAGGTGTTTAGATGCAACACATTTCTGATTAAAACAGGCATATTCCACGGGTGGGAATCAGAATTTGCGGAATCAGAATATTGTCTTAATCTGAATCGGGGCAGTTCGGACTGTGGCGTTTACGTGACTCGCTACTAATTAGAATATTGCCAAATTCTGTCACTGATTATTTTTATATAACATATCTTTATTAATATTAATAAAATAGTCACATTGTTTATGGTAGTGAACTTGTAGAGTAGAAATGCGATGGACAACTCTGCTGATGCTTGTCCACTTGCGAAATCAAGAAGTCATTTTTCTATTTTATTTTATAGCAGCAAAAAATCTGTGTTTGTTTACAGGACAAAGCTCAGCCAGAAACTCAGGCCAGAGCATTTGGGAGTGTTAGCTTCAATGCTCTCCTGGCTGTCGATGACCCTGAAGCTTTGTCGCTAGTGAGGCAGCCAGGCTCGGATGGCTTCAGGATGGACTCCACACCTCTGTTTCAGGTAACTGTCCGGCGGTAAGGACACCATCATGATCCTGTGAACCCGCAGTTAAATTAGGCACTGGTACTGCTAGAGTGTCTCAGCTGGCAGTCATGTTGTGAACGGTCACTAATTTGTGCTGTATATCTTTTTGTGTCATCATCAGATGAGTGATTTAGCTAATATTAGCTTGAATATGTTATGGTGGCAAGGGTATCGAGGGCTACAAGCAAAGAGCATCGCTGTTTAAGCGTAGCCGTGAAATATGTGCCTTTCAAACACCAACAGACTTTCTGCCTATAAACTGCAAAGGAAAAAAAGAAAGAAATTTTAATGTTTGCTAATAAGTTTTAACTTTGAGGTGTTTGTGGGAAGTTAGGAGTTAGCTGTATTAGCTAACTTTACGTGATTGTGTGGGAAGTTAGGAGTTAGCTGTGTTAGATAACTTTAGGCGTTTGTTTGGGAAGTTAGGAGTTACCTGTATTAGCTAACTTTAGATGTTTGTGGGAAGTTAGGAGTTAGCTATATTAGCTAACTTTAGATGTTTGTGGGAAGTTAGGAGTTAGCTATATTAGCTAACTTTAGATGTTTGTGGGAAGTTAGGAGTTAGCTATATTAGCTAACTTTAGATGTTTGTGGGAAGTTAGGAGTTAGCTATATTAGCTAACTTTAGATGTTTGTGGGAAGTTAGGAGTTAGCTGTATTAGCTAACTTTAGGGTTTTGTGTTTGAAGTTAGGAGTTACCTGTATTAGCTAACTTTAGATGTTTGTGGGAAGTTAGGAGTTAGCTGTATTAGCTAACTTTACAGTTTTGTTTGGGAGGTTAGGTGTTTGTGGGAAGTTAGGAGTTAGCTGTATTAGCTAACTAGGTATTTGTGTGGAAATTTAGGAGTTAGCTGTATTAGCTAACTTTAGGTGTTTGTGTGGGAAGTTAGGAGTTAGCTATATTAGCTAACTTTAGATGTTTGTGGGAAATTAGGAGTTAGCTGTATTAGCTAACTTTAGGGTTTTGTGTGGGAAGTTAGGTGTTTGTGGGAAGTTAGGAGTTAGCTTTATTAGCTAACTTTAGATGTTTGTGGGAAGTTAGGAGTTAACTGTATTAGCTAACTTTAGGCGTTTATGTGGGAAGTTAGGAGTTAGCTGTATTAGCTAACTTTACGTGATTGTGTGGGAAGTTAGGAGTTAGCTGTATTAGCTAACTTTAGGCGTTTGTGTGGGAAGTTAGGAGTTAGCTGTATTAGCTAACTTTAGGCGTTTGTGTGGGAAGTTAGGAGTTAGCTGTATTAGCTAACTTTAGGTGTTTGTGTGGGAAGTTAGGAGTTAGCTATATTAGCTAACTTTAGATGTTTGTGGGAAGTTAGGAGTTAGCTGTATTAGCTAACTTTAGGCGTTTGTGGGAAGTTAGGAGTTAGCTTTATTAGCTAACTTTAGATGTTTGTGGGAAGTTAGGAGTTAACTGTATTAGCTAACTTTAGGCGTTTATGTGGGAAGTTAGGAGTTAGCTGTATTAGCTAACTTTACGTGATTGTGTGGGAAGTTAGGAGTTAGCTGTATTAGCTAACTTTAGGCGTTTGTGTGGGAAGTTAGGAGTTAGCTGTATTAGCTAACTTTAGGCGTTTGTGTGGGAAGTTAGGAGTTAGCTGTATTAGCTAACTTTAGGTGTTTGTGTGGGAAGTTAGGAGTTAGCTATATTAGCTAACTTTAGATGTTTGTGGGAAGTTAGGAGTTAGCTGTATTAGCTAACTTTAGGCGTTTGTGGGAAGTTAGGAGTTAGCTGTATTAGCTAACTTTAGGCGTTTGTGTGGGAAGTTAGGAGTTAGCTATATTAGCTAACTTTAGGCGTTTGTGTGGGAAGTTAGGAGTTAGCTGTATTAGCTAATTAAATATTTAATGTTGGCTAACTTTTAATGTCTTTGTGCAGGAATTATTAGCAAACTAACTGGTAGTTAAACATTTACATTTAGCTAACTATTAATGTGTGTGTGTGTGTGTGTGTGTGTGTGTACATATTTCTAGTTCACTTAATTAGTTAGTTATCTAACTATGGTTGGAATTAAACATTTAAATATGAGTTATTAATAGGTGTTAGTACTTAGTTGTTTTAGCTAGTTGTATTTGCTAATTTAATTTTTGTGTTTTAACCATCCAGGTGTTGTGTGGAAATTTACTAGTTGGAGCTATTCACTTATAATCAATGTATGTTTACTAATTAAACATTTTAAATAGTTAACCATTAGCATGTGCTGTAATTTACTAGTTACCTGTATTGCCTCATTAGCTAGCTCTATTAAATATTGTCTGTGCAGGGAGATACTAGTTAGCACTATTAGCTAGTTAACAAACTATGGCTGCTAATTAAACATTTAAATATTAGTTAGCATCTATGGGAATTTATGCTCAGTGTTACTAGTTAGCTGTAAAAGCTAATTAGCCAACCATCTTTAGCTAATTAAAGATTTGGCTAACCATTAATGTATTTAGTGCAAGCATTTTTAATAGTGATCTTCTGTGCTAATGTGTTCTATGTGTTCTAGGTATCTGCAGGAAGGGAGTGGTATATCCACACCATATACACCGTCCGCTCCAGAGACAACGCCAACCGAGGCATCGGAAAAAGGAGCGTGGAGTACCACCATATTACTCAGCACCACTCCTCTCGTTCCAGAAGGGCCGTTAGCAGCGTCCCAGCTCTGGCCAAGGACATCGGAGCTGAGAACGAGCGAGGAACCAACATCCTGCACGTAGCTCTGGAGCGCAGCAGCCAGCATCAACCCCGGCCCAAAGTTAACGTCCAGAGCATAGTCGTTACCACAGGGTCCAAGCCGAAAGATACGGAGGACGATTACGTCATAATGATCGTAGGAATCCTGGTGGGTCTCGTCTTGGCTGTCATTCTTCTCGTGCTTGTGTTTTTTTTGGTGCGCTCCAGGAACGAGAAGGAGAAAATCAACGAGCCTCCAAAGGGCTCCAGAAGCACAGAGCCCATGATGACACACGCGTTTGACAGAAACGACAGCTCGGAGGTGTGACCAGATTTTGCAAACGATCATTAGAACTGCTTCTTATTTAAGTACTAAGAGATTTGAAGCGACGGAAAAGAGTTAGGCCCACTTGCACAATCTCAGAGACGAGTTCAGCTTAGGTCAAGTGATGCTGTGTCGAGTCTGTTATGATGAGCTTGGCACTCGGATACTGGCTCTCGTCAGGATTTCCCAATACAAAGAACTCTGGAAGCACTTTTGTTTCTGCCGTTTTAGAATTTGAAAGGAAGACTTGAAGCCAGATGCCAGTTCTATCCAAACAAGGCGCTTGTTGTGTACTATTGCTTAGACCATAGTGTTCTCTCCATCCCCTCCTCCCCCAACTTTACTTTTCATTATTAGTATTATTATTATTATTGCATTCAAAGGTGCTACAAGCTTCCTGACCATCTGGCCTAAGGAGCTAAGCTGTATAAAGAGTGTTTTTATTCAACATCTGTAAAGAATCATTACTGTTTGTTCTCCCATGCTTTTACGATCACATTTTAGGTTTTCTATCACATTATATTATCGTGTTATATGACAGCGTTACAGGATTATTTTCACGTTTTTATTATGAACATTTCAGGATTATGTTCATTTTTATTTTTTATACAAATTTTTAGAACCTTTTCCATTATAAATACATTGCAGCAAAAACTAGTGTTTTTTCAGCCTCTTCACTATGGGTTGCCTTTTGGGGTTTTTTTGTTTTTTTTTGTTTGTTTTTTTTGCATGATTTATCAAGCATACGTTCTCTGTGTAAAAACAAAACAAAACAACAACAAAAAAACGTGTATTATAATGTAAATTCATATCAGAATTTGAAAGAAGTGTGCAAACGGATTTTAGGTGGTAGTGTCTTTTATACGACTTGGTCCCTGACTGACTGCAATCATTGCTGGCATTGAACACAGTGTGGACTGTATCATGTTGACAGATCTGATTAGATTTACAGTGTGTTAATCCTTAAGACGGATGCCTTTAGGTAGTCCGCTAAATGAGGTTACATCCCGAATCTTGTTCTTACTAGAATTATAAGTAACACGGTAAGAACACTTGAAGGAACGTTCCGTTAGAGACAATTTACACAAAGAATGCCTTACAAAATTAGTCACTAGAACATTATAATTAACGTCTCCTACTTAGTAGCTAGTTTACAGCATCCTAGCGAGTCGGAGCAAATAATGCTTAACATGACACGTCTATGTTACAGATAACATAGCTACTTTATTTTATTACACGATCATGTGAATCTACCATGTTCAAGATAGTGCTCTAAATGATAAATACACCGAGGTAAAGGCTAGACGGAAAAAAAAAAAAAAATCAGATTTATTTAATTATTTGTGAATTGATTTTGTGAATCAGTTTAATCCTTACAGTCGTATTTTACGCTGTCACAAGTGGTGTATTTTGGATTTTTGAGTTCAGGGATCATATTTGGAAATTCAGTCCGACGTAGTGTAGTGTAAGTGCTGAATAATGAAGTGTGTACTATTTGGACACGTTAGACAAAGGCATTTTGGGTTTTAAACTCCGTGATTGTTTATGTGGAGGCTGTTCACACACAGTGACGTCAATGACGTCCTTACTATACACTATGTACTGGACTTTTGCAGTGTACTATGTCAAAGTTAGTTCCTGTTATCACTTATGTATATAATGTTATCACTTATGTATATAAGTGATAGCTGTGAATAATAGCTATACCACTCATTTTCCCCCCACACCACGTGAGACAGAGCATTATGGGTCATTTAAGTGCTCTCTTAGCCAACAAGACTACACCAAATGGGTACTAAAGAAGTGTCATTTAGACGGATTCTACAGTATATCTTCTAGAGTTTTGGGATGCAGACAGTGATGTTGCCTAATGTTAGCTTAAGTAAACGCTATAATTGATTAATGCTAGCGTTTGGGACACTGGATAAATCATACAGTTTAGTGACTGTGTAGTGATTTTGGCTTTTGTTGTTGACTAACACTGAATTCAGTGGCCAAATGCCTCCTGAGTGAACTTTAAAACTAATTTCCAAACCTTTATTTTATTGTTTTGAATGACGTTTTAATCACATCTGCAATTCGGTCGCCTCGAAACATATTCCAGGTATGAAAATGTGCATTCCTATGACTATTTATGTATTATTAGGTAGTCAGCACTGAGTGCAGAGAATCTTTAGTCTCGGTTAACAGGCTCGAGCTCATACTGTACGTTGATTATTAATATTTATTCGTTTGCCAACTTATCACGTAACCTTGCTGAAAATGACCTCATCGGAAATTAGCGCACACTTTAGGACACGGTTCTTGTTGGGGAAAAAATAAAAATGGAAAAAAAAAAAAAACTATGCAAATTTATGGTCTGTTTGTCGATATAGCGCTGGAGTTGGACTTATTTTGGTTTGTTTTCACGTTGCTGTCCTTTATAAAAACTGGTTGAATCAGTGACTTTTGTCCATGTACGTAGGTAATTGCGTAGAAATGTTTTTTGGGTAACGGTCCGTGTTAAATGACGATGTACTGTATGTATTCATGATTTTACGAACACTGTATTTGTTCTGTTTAAAAAAATAATAATAATAAAGTGTGTTCCTTTCAATAACTTTGCCACTTATTATCAAATACGTGAGCAATGGGGGTTAAATAAACATTATATTTTGGTATTTTATGTTTTGTTTTTAAGCTAACAGAGAGTAAAGGATGCCAATGTATTTCCTATTGGTAGTCTATGCTCCATTACCTTTAAAGGATGGATATGATGGATTATAAAGATATCAATCGTATAGCATCGTTAAAGAAAAGGACTAACTCTTTGGCGCTGAGGGTGTCAGTAACATGCAACAATTGATAATTTATGGTTTTGTTAATAAACCTGTTTATTCCTATCAATCTCCTTTTGCTACTGCTATCGAGATAGGAAAACACTATTTTTATTTATTTATTTTTTTAAACTGAACGTAAAATCTTTAAAAGCGTTGGTTATATACACCTCGGACGTAATAGCTTTATCGATCTGACACCCCAGTCCTAGCAACAAGCTTCTAAAGTCATTACTCCATTGTTTCCTTTTATATCGATCATTTAACTACATGGGGCCAAACAAAATATACTCCCTTCAGAAGTGTGCAAAGGCATGGGGCAGCATGGGTGGGAAAGGATTTCAGTCTGTCTGGGTCTTGTTTTACTGAGAAGCATGGCAGCACCTTAAAACAATGATTAACTTCTAATTGAAGTCTATTGTTGCACATGCTTCCTGAGTCTTACCTTTGCACCAAGCTTGATGATAACCCTTATCTTCACTGCCAAGCCTGACCTTAAAGCCCAGATCTCATCTCTGGAGCTTGACATGATGGAATGAAGACTAACACACGAGGACTTGAAGACTTAGTTTCATCCTGTCACACTCCAAAACTCAGGTGAGGTATAGTATAGTATAGTATAGTATAGTATAGTATAGTATAGTATAGTATAGTATAGTATAGTATTGTATGGTATAGTATAGTGTAGTATGGTATAGTATGGTATAGTATAATGTAGTATGGTATAGTATAGTATTGTATAGTATAGCATGGTATAGTATGGTATAGTATAGCATGGTATAGTATAGTATAGTATGGTATTGTATAGTATGGTATAATATGGCATAGTATGGTATAGTATAGCATGGTATAGTATAGTATAGTATGGTATAGTATGGTATAATATGGCATAGTATGGTATAGTATAGCATGGTATAGTATGGTATTGTATAGTATGGTATAGTATGGTATAATATAGTATAGTATAATATAGTATGGTAAAATATAGTACAGTATAGTATGGAATAGTATAGTATGGTATAATATAGTATCGTACAGTATAGTATGGAATAGTATAGTATGGTATAGTATAGCATGGTATAGTATGGTATAATATAGTATAGTATAGTATGGTATGGTATAGTATAGTATGGTATAGTATGGTATAATATGGCATAGTATGGTATAGTATAGTATAGTATAGTATGGTATTGTATAGTATGGTATAATATAGTATAGTATGGTATAGTATAGTATAATATAGTATGGTAAAGTATAGTACAGTATAGTATGGAATAGTATAGTATGGTATAGTATAGCATGGTATAGTATGGTATAATATAGTATAGTATGGTATGGTATGGTATAGTATGGTATGGTACAGTATTGTATGGCACAAAACAGGGTAGTGTAGTATAGTGTAGTATAATTATAGTATAGTATAATAACAGTGTAGCACAGTATAGCATACTGTAGTATAGTATAGCATCGTATAGTATAGTGTGACACAAAACAGGGTAGTATAGTATAATTATAGTATAGAGTAAAAACAGTGTAGCGTAGTATAGTGTGGTATAGTATAGCATAGTATAGTATAGTATAGAAATGAGAGGCTCAGATCTCAGCTCTGGAGCGTGATGGGATGAAACAAAGTACACTACTGTGTTTGTCTTGAAAGCCAGAGAATGTGTGATTGTTCCCACATTGTGTTTTATTACCAACAGCCTACTTATGTGTGTTTCCATTTTAGTGGTCGCTGTGAGCCAGAGTGAGACCGGAGCTGATGGAGACATCACAACACACTCACCTTGAAAACAAACATGAACATGACTGTGAACTTGAACATAACAAGTCACGAGCAGCCTAGAGCTTTTATATTTGGTTTGAGTTTATTTAGTAATTGGAAGAGGTGTGATCTGAAATCCACTCACGGCAGAAATAAGGATAAAAAATAAATAAAAGAAAGCATCAAGGTCCATAAAAAAAAATCACCTGTCTCCCGAGTCCTCCTTCGTACAACCCCCCCACCCCCCTTCCCCCAAACTCACACACCTATAAATATTCTACAAACATAGCATTGCATAACAGTAACTATACTATACAACAGCATAGAATAGTATATATATATATATATATATATATATATATATATATATATATATATATATGGAAATGATAGGCTCAGATCTCTGCTCTGGAGCGTGATGGGGTGAAATTTATATATATATTTTTTAATATTCCTTAATGAATGCCAGTAATATAAATGACTATGTTTCACAAAATGTTCTCAATGGTACTCTTAGTCCATCACCTAGTGAACTAGTTGCGCATGTGTTTTTGATAGAATGAAGGATCACTAGGACAAATCCAGTGTTATGTTTTCCACTGATTTAATTACATTTTTGAATATTTTCTTTCTATTTTTTTCCTTTTTAAACTTTTCAAACGGATGATCCTGTGCACATAAGGAAACGTTTTCCTTAGTTTCTGAAAACCTAATCAAAACCTTTGTCTTCCCATAATTTAGACCAAGCCAAACCCGATCCTTATCGAAACCCTAACTCTAGCCCGACCCTTTTTGCTACTAATGCATGTACCAATCTAATGCTCTTTAGTCTTGCATTGTGATATCTGACATCTGGTTGTAGCCATTTAAATAGACTGCAACCAAATAGTAAATGGAGAGCATCTCCTGTACAGTGAGGGAAAAAAGTATTTGATCCCCTGCTGATTTTGTACGTTTGCCCACTGACAAAGAAATGATCATTCTATAATTTTAATGGTAACTTTATTTGAACAGTGAGAGACAGAATAACAACAAGAAAATCCAGAAAATCTCATGTCAGAAATGTTATAAATTGATTAGCATTTTAATGAGGGAAATAAGTATTTGACCCCCTCTCAATCAGAAAGATTTCTGGCTCCCAGGTGTCTTTTATACAGGTAACGAGCTGAGATTAGGAGCACACTCTTAAAGGGAGTTCTCCTAATATCAGTTTGTTACCTGTATAAAAGACACCTGTCCACAGAAGCAGTCAATCAATCAGATTCCAAACTCTCCACCATGGCCAAGACCAAAGAGCTCTCCAAGGATGTCAGGGACAAGATTGTAGACCTACACAAGTCTGGAATGGGCTACAAGACCATTGCCAAGCAGCTTGGTGAGAAGGGGACAACAGTTGGTGCGATCATTCGCAAATGGAAGAAACACAAAAGAACTGTCGATCTCCCTCGGCCTAGGGCTCCACGCAAGATCTCACCTCATGGAGTTGCACGGGATCATGAGAACAGTGAGGAATCAGCCCAGAACTACACGGGAGGATCTTGTCAATGATCTCAAGGCAGCTGGGACCATAGTCACCAAGAAAACAATTGGTAACACACTACGCCGTGAAGGACTGAAATCCTGCAGCGCTCGCAAGGTCCCCCTGCTCAAGAAAGCACATATACATGCCCGTCTGAAGTTTGCCAATGAACATCTGAATGATTCAGAGGACAACTGGGTGAAAGTGTTGAGGTCAGATGAGACCAAAATGGAGCTCTTTGGCATCAACTCAACTCGCCGTGTTTGGAGGAGGAGGAATGCTGCCTATGACCCCTGGAACACCATCCTCACCGTCAAACGTGGAGGTGGAAACATTATGCTTTGGGGGTGTTTTTCTGCTAAGGGGACAGGACAACTTCACCGCATCAAAGGGACGATGGACGGGGCCATGTACCGTCAAATCTTGGGTGAAAACCTCCTTCCCTCAGACAGGGCATTGAAAATGGGTCGTGGATGGGTATTCCAGCATGACAATGACCCAAAACACACGGCCAAGGCAACAAAGGAGTGGCTCAAGAAGAAGCACATTAAGGTCCTGGAGTGGCCTAGCCAGTCTCCAGACCTTAATCCCATAGAAAATCTGTGGAGGGAGCTGAAGGTTCGAGTTGCCAAACGTCAGCCTCGAAACCTTAATGACTTGGAGAAGATCTGCAAAGAGGAGTGGGACAAAATCCCTCCTGAGATGTGTGCAAACCTGGTGGCCAACTACAAGAAACGTCTGACCTCTGTGATTACCAACAAGGGTTTTTAAACCAAGTACTAAGTCATGTTTTGCAGAGGGGTCAAATACTTATTTCCCTCATTAAAATGCAAATCAATTTATAACATTTTTTACATGCATTTTTCTGGATTTTCTTGTTGTTGTTCTGTCTCTCACTGTTCAAATAAATCTACCATTAAAATTATAGACGGATCATTTCTTTGTCAGTGGGCAAACGTACAAAATCAGCAGGGGATCAAATACTTTTTTCCCTCACTGTATGTTAAAAACCTTCTAGCCGGCCATTACAAAAAGAGGTATGCCAAAGAGAAAAAGTTGGATTAACATGCTGTTGTTTGTTCTCTGAGATTTTTGGAGATTTCTGAACCCCCAAAACATTTCACATAACCTATTGCTCAATGGGTGTTTTGGAGGTCACAGCATTCCTCGCTTGTGTCTGGACCAAAACCAGGACAGTTTCTGGGAAGTCATGTGATTTCGTTTGAAAATAGAAAAAAAAAAAAAAAAATCGATCTTTTTTTTTGTGAAGTTTATATAATGAAGCATGATTGGTACATGCGTCTTCAGTCACAGCAGTGGGACGTTCATGAAAAGACAGCTCTCTCAGTGAGGATTATCTAGATGGTGTAAAGACTGAAGGGCATAACTTTGCACCACAAAGACAGAATGATCTTTCTTCTAGTTTTTGGGGCTTTTGCTCATCTTGCAGTGGAGGCACAGAACCCGATGTGAGTACTCAGAGTTTTTTTTTAAAATTATTTTATTTTATTTAATCACAGCCATGCAAATCTTGATCATCATCATTAAGAGAAAAATGAAACTTTGTCATGTCTATTGCATGGAAACAATCTTGCAGCTTCGTTTTTTGTTCATGTGTTTGCACTTATGCAGATATCTCATTACCGCCCCGAATATCATTCACATCGGAGTGGAGGAGACAGTGAGTGTGCAACTGCATGGAGCCAATAAACCCGCCCATGTCACTCTGTATTTCAAAGCTCCTTTTCAAGACACAAAGCTATGTGAACCGAAAATCGTGACCTTAAATGATGATAATCAGCATCAAGCTGTGGTGACACTTAAGGCAAGTCCACATCATTGTTACTTGGTTGTCATGTATAGTCTTTTTTATTTACGTAATATAAAGTATACTGTAGGGCGCACGGGGGCTTAGTGGTCGGCACGTTCGCCTCACACCTCCACGGTCGGGGGTTCGATTCCCACCGTGGCCCTGTGTGTGCGGAGTTTGCATGTTCTCCCCGTCGTACCCCACCTTGTGCCCGATGCTCCCTGGGATAGGCCCCAGGTTCCCCGTGACCCTGAAGAGGATAAGCAGTATAGAGGATGGATGTATGGATGAAAGTACATTCTAAAAATACTATATCTATATATATATATATATATATATATATAAGGAGAGGCTACGAAGGCAATGACTTGATGTTTAGAGCTATTATAATATAAGTGATAACTGTTTTCGTGGATGATCCACAACTACAAATCGATAAATGGTGGCAAGGCTTGTTTTAATAAACTAATAGATTTTTTTTTTTTTTTTTTAAAAACAATGGATAATTTTGGTTGTAAAAAAAAAGAAAAGAAAAAAAGAGTATAAAACACTTTGGATGTGCTGTTGGTAATGGATCGCTCCGGCCCATTGTTGATTATTTTCCTATAACAGCAACCCACTGTGTTTTATTCCTTATATTCTCTAATAAACATGGCTTTTTGTGCATCTGCAGGTTGATCCAGGTCAGTTTCCCAATCTTCAAAAAAAGCCCCAAAATGGTGACCAATATGTTATTCTTGTAGCTGAGAGCAGAGATCTGTTTGAAAAGAAATTAATGCTCAATATCCTTCTGTCAAGCAGAAAGGGTTATATTTTCATCCAAACAGACAAGACGATCTATAATCCCGGAGAACATGGTAAGAAATCAGAGCTTTTGGATGAAAACAGTCATTTGTATAACAGTCCGTTGTATTAATCACTGTTGTTGTTTGTTTTTATGTTTCAGTGAAATATAGAATCTTCACTCTAGACAACTACTTACTTCCGATAAACGAGCGAGTCAACGTCCAGATATTTGTGAGTATCCTGTTATGTGTTTTCACGGGCGCGTCGGGTAATAAGAATGAAATTTCTATAGTGTAAGAATGAAATGTACTGTGACTTCTTCATAGAACTCCAAAGGCCTGCTGGTCTACAGTCACATTATGAGCTCCGAACAAATCCTGCAGAGGACCGTCACTATTCCAGACGTGGAATTGTAAGTGAAAGATTAACGTTAAAAGATATCTGGCTAAAACGACGAGTTATATACACTGGATCTCTAATAAACAGGCATGCCGACGTATACACTGCTCTTTAATATGCTACGAACTGTTGGAGTCTCAATTTGATATCATTCCTAAAATTTAGGGTAGCTATGAAGTTTCTACGAAGGTCATCTGCATAATGACCCATGCACACGTTCCTAACGTGTTATAATGTCTTCATGAGGCTTTATACAAATTCCTATAATCATTTATGACAATGCATTACAGTTGATAGCGACGGTGATGACGCACGAACAAATCCTTAGCGAAATGCTTTATAAGTAGGCATTATAATGCATTATAATACATCACCAAGCCCCATCGTACAGAGTACATTATGAGAAGATATAATGGAGATAATAATGTCTCATAAGCAGTATTTATAATGCATCGTTTTATCAATTATTTCAATATAAATGCATTATAAACAGTGTTATATACTGTAGTGTCATTTCATAAATTGTTAAAACAGTGTGTATAATCCCTTATGAATACATTAGAACATGCTATGAATGTATTCATAAGTCATTATTCACATGGCCTCCACGGAAAGTGTTAGCGAATGGATTGATATAGTACTTTTCCTATAGTACATTGATTTAAAAACACAGGGGTGGGCGATCTTATGCGGAAAGGGTCGGTGTGGGTGCAGGTTTTCACTCCAACCGATCGGAAGCCACACCTGAGTCGACTGAAAGCCAAGATCAACTGATTAAACAGGTGGAATCGGGTGTGGCTTCTGATCGGTTGGAATGAAAACCCGCATCCACACCGGCGCTTTCCGGATAAGATCGGACATTTTTCCAGTTAAATAGATTTGCACAACTGTGAGGAACAGTGCTGTGTGAGGAAAGAAAATGGAGAAAAAACAACCAATAGTAAAACAAATAAAATAA